>NC_087211.1:82644423-82672519 GCF_015104395.2 Macrobrachium nipponense | reverse complement strand
TGAAACAGGGGCTGGTTATGCCCGTAGACACATAATTTCTGCATACATATGTTTGCTAGTTATGATAATTGTAATAGTGTAAGGCTGTACTCATTATTCTGTGATACTGAAAGAATTTCCAGGAACTCTCCGTTCATTATAGAAAGACAGTAGTGATTCCTACATACTTTATTGTAATTATATCTTAGTATAATTGCTTTCAGGGGAAATTTACAATAAGAAATCCTGAAAATAAGAGAGTTTAGCAAAAACTGCTTTTAAAATGATCAGGAAACAGACAACATGGGATTCCACTGATATATGTTTATTTATTTTTTTTACTTTATTTAACATTCGAGTCAATTTCTTCTTCAATTGTCTTCATACATTTAACTACTGTATAAAAGTAGACGTTCAGCCATGTATAGAATTCCAAATATTTTAAAAGTGGGCTTTCCATGATGTTCTGGTGCAATCATTTAAAACACTGAAAGCTTTTTTTTTTTATGTAAATGCCTTTGTCATATTGTCTATAATAGATTTATTCTGACTTATTTTTGCTTTGTACTTAAATCTCCTGACGCCAGTAATTCTACTGAAGGAAATATTTTTCATGTCTCATAACCTTTTCCATTGGAAAATTAGCCTACTGACTATAATTTTATCAATAAGTCTTGTTTACATTTACTTCAGTAAATAAGAAGTACATAAGAGCTTAAGTGCACATGTATAAATGTTTTTTGAGGTCCTTCGAAAATGTACAACTTGTCTGCTAAATATATAGTTCTGTACCAATGGCTTTTTTATAATCTTATTTCAATATAGGCACATATATGTGGCTACTACGTGTATTTTCAGCTTGACCCTTCAGTCACACTGAATGTTTGCTGGTTTTCTTTCATTTTGTAAGAAATGAACTTCTGTATACCTTGTAATTACAGGTATATTTCAAGTAGACTTCGTTCACTCTGTATATCGTACAAATCTATTAGTATTATACGTCTGGTATAACAGTCTCAGATCATAGTACAGTAATCAAACCTTGCATTTTGTAGGAATATGTAAATTTATACAAATTCCTCGGTTAATGCTACACAGATTTTGTTGTGCCATAATAATGATGTTTTCGTAGGGTTTTTTTTTTTTTTTTTTTTTTTTTTTTTTTTTTTTTTTTTAGAGGAAATATTGTAGTGCTTTTGGAAAACATGTAAAGGTACAGGGGAGGAAAACTCTGGAACTCTGCTGTTTTACACTTATCAAACCTTCATCAGTAAAGTTACCTCACTTGAATACGTAGAAAAAATTTAAGAGGCTAACTTTGAACTTCCCATAATACATAACATTTTAAGCATTCAACTGCTCAGTAAAATACGCATCTAATTAGAATATATATTCGCCAATTATGCAAGCCTGTATATAAACTCTGATATAATGGTAAACTGTTCATTAAACCTTTATGGTTTGTCATTTACTTTTACTTTATGACCAGGAGAGAACCTTGGATATAAATGTGCTTATTTAAAATGAAGATATATCTGTCTAATTTTCATCTATTACACTTGTCAGCTTCAACGTTGGATGATAGTGGAGTTCCTTTGATATTATTTCGAAATAGATATGAAATAATTTTATTTTATGCTACATTTTACGTATCCATGGAAGTTTAAATGTTTTAATAGTTAATATTAAAATATTTATACTCATTTAAAGTTCAGGATGTATAAACTAGATAAAAAAATAGTTCAATATTATTATTGCTGAACACTAAGAACAGATCTAACAGCAGCGATCAGTCAACGGAACGACAATAACAAACGCGTGGATCTTTCAACGTGGTTGTGATAAAACTTCCGTAAGTAATAATGTATATTATGGCCACGGTATTTTCTCCTTTTGATCAACAGCTTAGATAAGTATAAGTTGTTTTGATAATGTTAGCCTAGCGAATTTTACAGGCAGGTGTATACTGCAGAGATAATACAGTTTAAGACAGTTTGTAGGCGCCTGGTTAACAGTGCACTTGGCCTGGCTACCTAGCTACCTAATACCTAGCTAGCTACCAGGTAGCCTAGTAGGTATACTACCCTTTTTTGGGACCTTATCTAATACTAATATATAAAACTAGTCAGTTATTTCATGGAAAATTAATGTTAATTCATGGTAACTTACTTTTATTTGTAATTCTATGCGATCTCTGCCCAGTTTAGGCTAGGTATTAGGTACTAGGCTAGGCTACCTAAGACCTTGGAAATTTATTTTCTTACTTTTAGAGTTGCTGATGAAGGAGGTGATGTTGTTGGTCATTTATTATTAACCTCACATCTTTATTTGGGACCCTTTGAAATGGGGATTTTAAGTGGGGTAAAAAACAGGGAGAAAGAACGAACATGTGGTTGTTATCATGGCCACCCATGAAGTTATAAAGGAGCCATGGTACCTATGTTCAAGAAGGGATTGGCTATGGAAACCTATACCCTAACGTAACTTAGTAGGCCATGTTACTTAGCCAGGGGTGAACAGATCCCCCTGTTGAAAGATATTATAAAAGGAACTACCTATAGGTATACCTACTAGTAGGCTAACCTAATCTACCCTAACTTAACCTAACTTAGTAAGCCATGTTACTTAGCCAGGGGGAAACAGACCCCCCTCCCCCCAGTTGAAGGAAATTCCACTTTTTTACCTAAAGCTCCCCTGTAACACTGCGTGATATTCATTACCGAACACAGCCTAACCTAATCTTGGAGGATGCAGCGTCCTACCCTGGCTGGAAGCTTTACCCCCTGGGGTCCCTTAGCAGGGATATATCCTAACCTAACAGAAGGAACAGGATCTTATCCAACAAGCTGGATGTAAGAGGGTAGTATTGCCCCAAGGTCCTCCTTGTGTATGCTTGTATAGGAGGTCAAAGGCTGAAAAGTTTACTTTGGGTTGTTGCACTAACCCAATTTGCCTTTTCTCATGTTAATGATGCCAAAATATAGTTATAAAGTATACAGTGGTCCCCCCGTATTCGCGGGGGATGCGTACCAGACCCCCCCGCGAATGTTTGGAACCCCTATAAAAATGCTAAAAACAGCCTATTTTGTTAGTTAAAACTTAAGAAAAACCCACTAAAAATTTTCATACATGGTTTTTTTTAATAGTTTTATCACAAAAAGTGCATTTTATGATGAAATTCATCAAAAAAAACCAGGAATTTGTGGATATTTACCATAGAAAAATACCGCGAATGCGCGAATTTTCCGCGAATAATGCAGGGAAACGTTCCCGAGAGAAATCCGCGAATGTGTCAGTCCGCGAATCTGGAGAATGCGAATACGGGGGGTCCACTGTATGTATAATTTATTTTGAATTTAACGTTTATAAAAGGCCCACATTTATATGCAAGTAGAAAGTTGAAAGAAAATAGTGAATAACACAGGTTACCATAGTGCTTATGTTAAAGTAGGGTTTCTGTAACTATTTACTTTAGTAATAGTTGTAATAGTTGATTCTCATTTTCTATTATGGTCTTTATCACCCATTTTCTGTGTTACCTTTTTGCTGTCGTAGCAAATAGAAATTCAAATAGAGTACATAGACAAGTAAACAAATATTCAAGTTGCTAAAAGTTTAATGCAGTAGGCCTTTACTTTAGTTGAGCAGCCTGATTGCCGCCAGTTACCAACCAGGACAGGTTACTAACTTTTTTAGGTGTCTGAGGGGCCAAAGCCCCCTGTCCAGTTTAGGGCACATAGCCCTAAGTTAGTTTAGGTAGGTATTATCGGGTTAGGTCAGGACCTGGCATTATAGGAAAGGTAATGTCTATTTATGTATGAAGAACCTGTCCAGGTTGACAATAGGCGGGAATCAGGCCACGCACCTAAAGTAAAGTTTTACCATTCTGAGGCAAATTGTGATGAAAATCGTAGTTGGTATCAAATAAATCACATTTCCCACATGTTTGTATTTCTGTAACTATGAATTAGTAATAGGTCTTTATTGATAATGAAATTACATATACTTCTGTAGCTTGATAGCTGCTTTATTATGCATTGTGATTTGAAATGGGTACAGCAATTTTTCTATACATGTAAGTATTTATTTAGATAAGAATTTAAAATCACTCCATGTTAAAAAAAGTCAGGTAATAGACTATCTTTTTACATGTGTATCAGACAGTAATGTATGTTATAGGCCTAACAACTGTTCTAAGATCTCATGCAGATTTGATGTGTACATTATACACATGTGCATCATAGGAATTAATCCTGACTGAGATATATTTTTTCTTTTACAGATTATTTTTTGGAATCACAAATATGACAGGGGCACAGAAGAAAGTACTGAGGGTCCTCTGTCTCCATGGCTATAGGCAGACTGGTACTAGCTTTCGTGAAAAGACAGGGGCATTCAGGTGAGGTCATTTAAATTTATTTCTGTAATGAGTTGTGGGAGGATGACATTACCTGATTGTCCTCTCCCATCCAATTCTTCATTTATTTTTTTATGAAATTTTAATGTAAACTTTTTTATCAATATGACTACTATGCAGGGTCTCTTTATGTCTTAGAGAGATAACACGGCAGGTTCAAATCTGACTCCAAAATATGGGTGAATTTTTAAAATACTGTAATGCTCATTCCAGTTATTGGAGCATTGCTTTCACATTTAGGGTTCTTCAACTTTTGTCCACCTCTTAGGACAGATAGAATCGAAGGCAGTTCTGTTTAAACCCCACTTCCCCATCACTCAAACCTTTCCCCTCTCTCTGCCACAGGGTGGTTTCTATCTTTTTTTTTCACATAGTATTTTGGTTCCAGTTTTGCTGAAGTTGGGGAGGGTTCCTCCTTTTATCAGTCTTCATAGCACCCATCAGGCCACTTGCTATATGAATTTACTGTGTAGAAGATGGTAATCCTTGTACAGTAGTGCCTCGAGATACGAAAGGCTCAACTTACGAAAAATCCAAGTTACGAAAGCCAATACGAAAAATTTTACTGCTCTACATACGAAAAGTTTTCAAGATACGAAAGGTTGTTGCTATAAAGTCCCGAGATTCGCCCGGACCACCGAGAACAATTTTAAAACTCCCGCGCTGCCAACTGAGTAAACTCGCCACCATCCTCCCGCTCTCCCATTGGTTCCTGATGCTAGTCACCCCATAAGGTCCTGCTCTCCTATTGGTCAGCATCTACCCCTTGTGCTTTAAGTATTCTATTGGTAAAAGGTTGCTGTAAATTGAAAAACTTAGTATTCATGCAATACTTTATTTCAAAAAATAAAAAAAACATTAGGTAAAGATAGAATAAAGAATAGAAATGAATGGTTATATACTGTTTTGGTAGTTTCAGTAGTTGAAGAGAGAGAATGAAAATTTATGGCTTACTGTGTAAAAGTGATTGCTTGGCGATCGTTCGATACTCATAAGTGCTGGATGTAAACAGACGTTTGGAAGCTTTTTTTTGTTTTTTTTGTTTTGTTTATAGTTAATGGTTACTTAATAATTATTTGAAATGAGTACATGCAATACATTTAATAAAAAAAATGTTAATTAGATATCATAAAATATAAAATAAATCAGACTGCCAACAAATACGCATTTTTTAGAATTCTTCTTCTGTTTTATTATTACGTTACATATACGTATTACGCATGTTTCATTATAGCTGTCATAACTCGGTATCTCCGTTAGGTAAAGATAGAATAAAGAATAGAAATGAATGGTTATTATACTGTTTGGTGGTTTCATTAGTTGAAGAGAGATACTAATGACAATTTATGGCTTACTGTGTGCTAGGAAAAATGATTGCTTGGCGCTCGTTCCATACTTGTAAGACGGGTAAGATCTGAATGTAAACAATCGATTGAAAGGTTTGTTTTTTGTTTGTTTGTGTATTATAGTTAATGATTAATTAATAATTATTTGAAATGAGTACATACTGATTATTTATACATTTTATTGGCATATTCTAAGCTTTTAGCTCTTAGGTTTAGATGTCAGAATCATAGACTAGGCTACAGTAGCAACCGCTAACATAGGCTAGGCTTATTGCTAAGGGACATATGCCAAAGTCCTAATATATGCAGTAAAAATGGGGTTGAACATTATATGCAGTTGAATAATACTCAAGTATGTACAGTATTTTGCCTTTTTGGAGTCATATTTCTTCCATCGTAACCCAAGAACATGTGTTTTAGGTCTGGAAATATAATTTACTGGGGTGTTTTTGGAGGGCTTGGAACGGATTAGCCATTTTACATGTTAAATGTGTTCCAAGATACGAAAAACTCTTGATACGAAGGCCGTCTCGGAACGGATTAATTTCGTATCTCGAGGTACCACTGTATTTTGAGGTTCAGGCAATGGGTACTTTATTCTTGCTTTTGTTTATCCTAACTTTTATAGTTTTTTTTCCTTAAGGAGCAGGTCTGTTGCTCTCTTCATGATTAAGCCTCACTGTTCTTTTGTTTCCTTTTTCATGTTTTTATTGGCCCTACCTTATTTATGAGACAGATTATATTAAAGAAATGGCTTTAAGGTACAAGTAAATTCAAGTTTGGAACTTTAGAAGTATGTACTACATTAATTTAAAATTGTGTATTTGTATAGTAATGACCTTTATTTTTTTTTAAAGCTGAAGCTGCAGTTCTAATTGAACAATGCTGCTGAATTGCTACATTTGCTCAGTATCTGGATGTACAAGGTCACTGAATTAGCCATGTATAGTGTTGTCACAAATTGTAACTAATGTTAGTATGCTTTGGAACCTATATGCTATGGTAGACTGTTTGCAACTTGAAGTACACTAACAGAATTGTGAACACTTAAGTAACAAACTGATAACTTATTAATTAAATAAAGAACAAATTCATTCCTGCTCTCTACCAACGTTTCCGAAATTTTAGGTGTTGTCAGTTTTATTTTTCTATTCCCTCATATTTATTTTATTTATCACCATTTCCTATACCTTGTCTATCTCTGCAGGCTGAGTTCCCTTAGAAGCCCTATTATGTTTTTAGTCTTTTCATTCTGTCCGTAATTGTTTTCAGCAGAAGATTTAAAGTGGGAAAGAGAGAAAATGAAGATGTATGGGACATGGACATAATGAGATAGCATAGAAACGTTATCCTGAAATCTGTGACCTCATTTGATTTCAGAAAGTTACTGAAGAAGAGGGTGGAATTTGTGTTCATGACTTCACCACTTGTAGTGCCTCCATTGGAAGGCAGTGAAAATGAAGATGGGGGCTCTGGATGGTGGTTTAGTCGTCCTGATGACTACTTTAGAGCTCAAGACGAATCAGATTGTGTTAAAGGTTATGAGGTAAGAAAAGTGATGCGTTCTGGTAGTATGTAAACCTTCTGAAATGTTTTTTTTTTGTACATGAACTTTCCTGTCAGATATATACTTAGCTTTAGTCTCCGACGTTCCCGACAGAATTTCAAATCTCACGGCACACGTGACAGGTAGGTCAGGTGGTCTACCTTTCCCGCCGCTGGGTGGCGGGTGTATGAACCAATCCCGTTTTCTAATCAGATTTTCTCTGTCGCTGGGACCGGCAACAACTGTTGTGGGTTCCTCCTGATAGTCGATTTCGCTCTCGCTTGCCTGGGATCATTTTGGAAGGATTTTTGGTGACGTACTGGATCTTTTTGGCTTGGCATACGCTTTTTGTGGACTGTTTTGATTTTGCTCTGGATTTTTCCTCTAAGATGGCTGATTTGGATTCTCTTGCTAAGACACCTGTTATGTTTAGGGTTTGTTCAGTAGATGTATGTAAGGTGAGGTTGCCGAAGGCTTCGGTGGACCCTCACACTGTGTATGAGGTGTAGGGGGAATGAGTGTTCATTTATTATCCCATGTAAGGAATGTGAGGGATTAAATAAGGATGAGTGGAAGTCTCTTTCTTCCTACTTAAGGAAGTTAGAGAGAGATAAGGTGCGTAAAGCTTCCTCTCGAAGCTCTAGTAGGTCTCGTATTAGCGAGTTAGAATCAGATCCTAACCTTCTTGTAGCAGTAGAACCTCCTTGCCCTGTTTCAGCTCCTGCTCCCCGCGCCGAAGCCAAGGATACGTCTTCGGAGGCGGCTGTGTTGAAAGCTACTATTCGCAGCATGGAGCTCAAGATTCACTCCTTGGAACAAGGTAAGAGTGGCAGTGATAGTGATCTGTGCAGTGCCCCCAGTGTTGTGGAGGGGGCGTCTGACCGGCTCCGTAGTGCTTCCAGGCCTAGACCTCTTCCAAACTCCCAGTTCCAGTGGAGGAGGAAAGTCGACAGCCGCAGGAAGGCTAGGGAGAGCCCCCCACCGGTCAGGCGTCCCTTCGGCAGATCCTGATGTGCGTTCCCAGGCTGCCTCGGATCGTATCAAGCAGGACATCCTTCGCCAATGCTTCTCGTCTGCTTCGCCCTCACCGAAGCGCAGATGGAACTCCACGGATGCTTCGCGCCCTTTGAAGAGAGCCTGGAAGGCGCCCTGCAGCTTTTTTGCTTTCAGCCCGGATGTTTTTCTGGAGGAGCCTTCGCTGGATGTGAAGAGGCCCAGGAGATCTCGTGACTGCTCTTCTCCACGCGCGCCTCGCTCTGCTCCTACGGAAGAGGAGCCTGTGAAGTCCCCCGCTAGTATTCTCGCCGGGCTCCAAGCTCAGATTACGGCCCTCGCTGACTCCTTGGGCGGTAGTTCTCGTAGGAGGAAGGACGTTTCTCTTCCAGTCAAGAAATCCAGGCGTCCTTCTTCAGTCGTACGCTCTCCTCTACGTAGGCTCTCTTCGCCGGATGTTGCGGCTTCTTCCGAGCGAGGGGTTTCTCGCGGGAAGCTCCCCTCTCCTGACTGCCTCTCCTCCTCATCCAGGCGCTCTTTGGCTGACGACCACTCTTCACCGGACAGGCTCCATTCTCCTGGCAGACGCTCTTCTCCTGCCAGGCACTCATCCCCAAGTGTACGCCATTCGCTGGACAGGCGCGCTTTACAGGACAGGCGCCAATCGCCTGGCAGGCGCTCTTCTCCTGGCAGCCGCTCTCCTCTGGATAGGCGCCTAGAGCCTCGTAGGCTCCTCTCTCCTGTTCGGCGCTCTTCACCTGGGAGCCGCTTTCCTCTTGTCAGGCGCCAAGAGCCTCGCAAGCGCCTTTCGCCTAGTAGGAGCTCTACCCCTAGTAGCCGCTCTCCTTGCGACAGGCGCCAGGATTCTCGCAGGCACTACTCGCCTAGCAGGCGCTCTTCTCCTGGATACTATTCGCCTCTTGGTAGGAGCCAAGAACCTCAAGGGCGCCCTTGTCTTGAGAGACGTTCTTCGGGTGAAAGGCACTCTCCCTCGTACAAGTTATCTTCTGCTTCGAAGCGCGAGTCTTCCCACAGACATTCCATGCCTGATAGACACTCTTCTGTTTCAGCTTGTTGATCTCTAGATGACTTTGCTTCCCCTGTCAGGCGACAAGCATCGCGTAGACGCCCTTCTCCTGACAAGACCGCCTCTTCTTCAAAGGACCCTCCTCGTTCGTCGGTAGAAGAAGACCAGGAAGGCTCTGACGAAGATTCTAGCAATACTGCAGCGGTTTCTTCTTATAAGAAGCTTACAGCTTTACTGCTCCAGGAGTTCGGAGATTCCCTCAGCCCTGCCGCTCCTCCGTCTCCTCATTTGTTGTTCTCGACATCCAAGACGACGAAAGGATCCTCCTGTGTCAGGATGAAACCCACTTTATCCATGAAGAAGGCACTTAGGGGTTTTGGATCTTGGCTGCTCTCCAAAGAAGAAGTGGGGAAGACGATGTTTGCCTTCCCACCATCTAAATTGTCAGGGCGTACTGGATTTTGGTACGAAACGGGAGAGCCCTTGGGTCTGGGTCTCCCATCTTCGGCCGACTCAGACTTCTCGGCGTTGGTGGATGCAACCAGGAGATCAGCCCTTAACTCTGCAAAGACATCTTGGGCCATGAATGAACTCGATCACATGCTGAAGGGTATGTTCAGAGTTCTAGAAGTTTTTAACTTCTTTGATTGGTCTCTGGGAGTCTTGGCTAGGAAGACGCAGACTCCAGATGCAATTTCTCCTGAAGACCTACACTGCGTACTATCCTGTATGGATAAGTCCGTAAGGGACGGAGCGAGTGAGATCGCATCTTTGTTCGGTGCAGGAGTAGTCAAGAAGAGAGCCGTGTACTGCTCCTTCTTGACTAAGACGGTCTCACACGCACAGAGGTCTTCACTTTTATTCTCTCAGCTCTTCCCCAAGAAATTGGTGCAGGATATCTCGACCTTGCTCTCAGCTAAGGCTACTCAGGACCTGCTGGCACAGTCGACGAGGAAGCCTCGACCTACATTCTCCGTCAAGAGCAAAAAGGAGAAACCAGTGACGCAGGAACCCTTTCGAGGGGGTTCTTCCTCCAGACCTTCTTCTTTTCGGGGGCGAAGGCCCAGCAGGAGAGATAAGACCTTCTCAAGGTCGGTCAAGACAACCAAGTAGCGGACAAGTCCTTCAGACGACGGTAGGCGCCAGACACCTAAGATTTGCAGATGTTTGGGCCCAGAGAGGTGCGGACATCTGGACCCTCTCTATTGTAAAAAGGGGTTACCTCATTCCTTTCGCCTCAAGACCTCCCTTAACGACCACTCCAAGGGAGTTAACGGCCAAGTACAAGGACCCCATCATGAACCAAGCCCTCGTTCTAGCAGTAGATCAGATGCTAGAAAAGGAGGCAATAGAACTGGTATCGGATCTTCAATCATCAGGCTTTTACAACCGCCTTTTCCTAGTTCCGAAATCCTCAGGGGGATGGAGACTGGTTCTGGATGTAAGCGCCCTGAACTTCTTTGTGGAGAAAAAGAAGTTTGCGATGGAAACCAAGTCATCGGTGTTGGCTGCTCTTCGTCCAGGGGACTGGATGGTGTCCCTGGACTTACAGGACGCTTACTTCCATGTGCCGATCCATCTTTCCTTGAGGAAGTTTCTCAGGTTCATGATGAGGGGAAAAGTGTATCAGTTCAGGGCCTTGTGCTTTGGCCTCTCGACGGCCCCTCAGGTTTTCACGGGGATCTTGAGGAATGTCGCTCAGTGGCTTCACTTGGAAGGGGTGAGGATATCCCTTTATCTAGATGATTGGCTTATAAGGGCCAACTCGATAGGAACGTTGTCTGGAGGACTTGCGGAAGACCTTGGATTTGACGAGTTCGCTGGGACTCAGTCAACTATAAAAAATCCCAGCTCATCCCCAATCAAGAATGTGTATATCTGGGGATTTGGATGGACTCTCGGAGTTTTCGGGCTTTTCCGTACCCGGAAAGGATAGCCCGAGGCTTCGAGAAGGTGGCAGCCTTCTTAGGGAAAGATGTATGCACAGCGAGGGAGTGGATGAGTCTGTTGGGGATGCTCTCCTCGCTGGAGCAATTCGTTTCCCTAGGAAGGTTACATCTGAGACCTCTCCAGTTCTTTCTATCTCAGAACTGGAGTCGTCGTTCTCAGGATTTGACGTTCTCTCTCACAGTGACTCAGCAGATCAAGGAGAAACTTTTGTGGTGGGCAGATCCCAACAGATTTGTACAAGGTCTGTCTCTGCAATCCCTGAACCCCAGCCTAGTGTTGTTCTCCGACGCGTCGGAGACAGGTTGGGGGGCGACTCTGGGAACGTTGGAGGTGTCAGGCACCTGGGAGGGTGAGCAGGTGTCCTGGCACATCAACAGAAAGGAGCTGATGGCTGTTTGGCTGGCTTTGAAAGCCTTCGAGTCCCACGTCCGAGACTCCATTGTTCAGGTCAACTCGGACAACACCACAGCTCTGTCATACATCAGGAAACAGGGGGGGACACATTCCTTCTCCCTGTACGAGACAGCAAGAGACCTTTTGCTTTGGACCGAAGGAAGGAGTGTCAGACTCCTCACCAGATTCGTGCAGGGGGAAAGGAATGTAAGAGCAGACCTCCTCAGCAGAAAAGATCAGGTCCTTCCAACGGAGTGGACACTTCATCAAGATGTATGCCAGAGCCTGTGGAGGTTGTGCGGCAGGCTGCATCTAGACCTCTTCGCCACCTTGAAGAATGCAAGACTGGACCTGTATTGCTCTCCGATTTTGGATCCAAGGGCAATAGCGATCGATGCCCTTCTGCTAGATTGGAAGGGTCTGGATGTGTACGCTTTTCCTCCCTTCAAGATCCTAGGAGAGACGTTAAAGAAGTTCGCTCTCAGTCTGACTGGCTTCAGACTGTCCAAAGTCTCGTCAGAGCGAAGGGATTTTCGTCTTCAACTGCAAAAGCGATTGCAAGAGCAAGGAGATCTTCCACCTTGCAAGTATACCAGTCGAAGTGGGATGTTTTTAGACGTTGGTGTAGGAGCAAGAAAGTTTCCTCTTCCAGTACCTCTGTGATCCAAATTGCTGACTTCATCCTTTCCCTTAGGGAAGAATGTGGATTGGCGGTCTCAACTATTAAAGGATACCGCAGTATGTTAGCGGCAGTGTTCAGACACAGAGGCCTGAACATTTCCGACAATAAAGACCTTCATGACCTGATTAGGTCTTTTGAAACTATGAAGAAAGGGGGCCGCAAGAACACCCAATTGGAATCTTGATGTAGTTCTTCAATTTCTGAGCTCATCTAGGTTTGAACCTCCGCGATCAGCGTCATTCAGGGATCTTACCAAGAAGTCCCTTTTCCGTATGGCTTTGGCATCCGCCAAGAGGATGAGTGAGCTGCAAGCCATAGAAGGTAATGTGGGTGCTTTCAAAGACCAGTCCATGGTTTGTTCTTTCCTTCCCTCATTCTTTATGCAAAGAAATGAGAACCACGTCGAAACCATGGCCCAGAAGTTTCGAGGTACAAGGATTGTCTTCGCTAGTAGGGGAAGAGCCAGAGAGGACTCTTTGCCCGGTAAGAATCATGAAGTATTACCTAAGGAGGAAAGAACAACTTAAGGGCAATAGAGACGTCCTTTGGTGCTCTGTGAGAGACCCCAGTAGGCCCTTGTCGAAGAATGCTCTGTCATTCTTCTTGAGAAGTCTGATCAAGGAAGCTCATGTAGCATGCGATGAGGACCAGTTTAAGCTCCTTAAGGTTAAGGCCCATGAAGTGAGGGCCATTGCCCCTTCGCTAGCCTTCAACAAAAATATGTCAGTGCTAAACCTTATGAAGTCTACTTTTTGGAGATGCCAATCGGTCTTCGCAAACCACTACTTAACCCTCTTAAGCCGGGAGCCCTAAAAATCAAAACGTCTCCGTATGCCGGGCCTGGTTTGGAGTGAGCGCGGAAGTGGAAAAAATAATTTTTTCAAAAAATTACAGCGCGCGTACTTTTGAAGATTAAGAGTTCATTTTTGGCTCCTTTTTTTGTCATTGCCTGAAGTTTAGAATGCAACCATCAGAAATGAAAAATAATATCATTATCATATGTAAATAATGCGATATATGGTAGTCGAAAAAAAAAAAATTCATACATAATTGTATTCAAATCACGCTGTGCAGAAAACGGTCAAAGCTAACCAGTTACTTTTTTTTGCGTTGTATTGTACACTAAATTGCAATCATTTTGATATATAATACATTGTAAAACAATAAAAGTAACACCGAAAAAATATTATCACAAAATGATGTACGAATTCGTAACGCGCGGACGCAAAAAAATATTTTTTTCAAAAATTCACCGTAATTCTAAATAATGTTCTAGAGACTTCCAATTTGTTTCAAATTAAGACAAATGATTGAATATTACGATACTGTAAGATTTTTTAGATTAGAATTGCAGATTTCGACCATTTCGGACGAGTTCAAATTTATTGACCCAAAAAAAAAAAAAAAAAAAAAAAAAAAAAAAAAAAAAAAAAAAAAACAACAAAGAGAATGTCGAAATTTTAATATATATATTTTTTCATATGCACATATTCGAAGATGGAAAAAGCTACAACCTTCAATTATTTTTTATTGTATTCTTCATGAATTTGCGCACATTTTGATATATGAAACTCTATAAAAAGGCTAATATGAAAAGGAGCAAATGTTAGGATAATGCCATGTACGTATTTCGGAGACTTGCGGCCGCGAATCGGCGCGCGGAGTGAAGGTAAATATATTTTTCAAAAATTCACCATAAATCACAATATTGTTTTAGAGACTTCAAATTTGTTTCAAAATGAAGAAACATGACGGAATATTACTAGGCCGTAAGAGTTTTAGCTTACAATTGCGTTTTTTCAACTATTTCGGTAGAGTCAAATTTGACCGAACGTGGTTTTTTTTGTTTTTTTTTTTTCTATTTATCGTGATTTATATGCAAATATTTCGAAAAAAGAGAAAAGCTACAACCTTCAATCATTTTTAGTTGTATTCTACATGAAATTGCGCACATTTTCATATATAAAACTTTATGAAACAGCTAATTTTAAATGGTGCAAACATTTCGACAATCGCACAAAAAAATTCTGATTTTTTCGGAAGAGTTACCGCGCGAACGTAATTTTTTTTTTTCATAAATTCACCATAAATCAAAATATTGTGCTAGAGACTTCCAAGTCGTTGCAAATGAAGGTAAATGATTGAATATTACTAGAATATAAGAGTTTTAGCATTACAATTGCGTTTTTCGACCATTTCGGTAGAGTCAAAGCTGACCGAAAGTTGAAATTTTTGCACTTAACGTTATTTATATGAAAATATTTCAAAACTGATAAAAGCTACAACCATGGGTTGTCTTTTGTTGTATTGTGCATGAAATTGCGTACATTTCCATATATAAAACTTTATGTAACGGCAAATTTAAAAGGTGCAAACATTAGGACAATCGCACGAAAAAATTTATCGGAAGAGTTATCGCACGAACGTAAGGAAAAAAGTTTTGTTTTTTTCATAAATTCACCATAAATCGAAATATTGTGCTAGAGACGTCCAATTTGTTGCAAAATGAATGCAAATGATTGAATATTACTATAATATAAGAATTTTATTAGCTTACATTGCGTTTCTCGACCATTTCTGTAGAGTCAAAGTTGACCGAAGGTTGAAATTTTTGCACTTATCGTTATTATATTAAAATATTTCAAAATTGATAAAAGCTACAATCATGAGTATTTTTTAGTTGTATTGTGCATGAAATTGCGCACATTTTCATATATAATACTTCATGTAAAGGATAATTTAAAATGGTGCAATAATTATGTCAAAGTGACGAAATAATTTCCGAGATGTGTCACTGATACTTTTTAGTGCGATAAGAAAGAAATTCGCGCTTGCGCGCCTGCGTAGCGATTGTAAACAAAACAACGCCTTGATCCGTGAACTCCCAGCATCCCCCAAGGCGCGTGATACAAAAGTTTTCGGCTGGTAGGCCTATAAGTATTTTTCCGCGAATTTTAAAAACTTTTTTGAGCCGACGTATGATACGTCCAATCGCATACGGGAGACATTTTGACTCGACGTTTAAATACGTCCAATCGGCGTAAGAGGGTGTTAAAAGACGTGAAGATAACGTATGACAAGTGCTTCGCCTTAGGACCATACGTATCTGCGGATTCGGTGCTGGGGCAGGGAGCTGAAGCGTATCCTTGTTAGGTCACATATATTTTTTATCCCCTCTTGTTTGGTTTGTGTTTTTATGGTTGTGTGAAAGAGGATGCAGGTAGGCATCTCTTTCATGTCATAGTTCTAACACGAGTTAGATTGGTTAGGTGGTCGGATGGTTTTGGCTCCTTGCGGTAGTAGTGGACAATTCTATCATGTATGCGGGCGAACCCCCTTTGACAAGGTCCTACTTGGATTCTACCATGTAAGTGGATCAGAAATCCCTTTGGTAGATCCGAAGAGTCTTTCAGCAACAGGTCACGCCCTCGCTGTAGCTCTTCTGGCAATGCAGACTCATAGACAGTATCCATGAAGTCTTCTGCCTCAACAGGTAAGAACCAAGGTTTTTATATCCTACAACATCAGTTGTTTCCCTTTTCTATTTTGTTTAGCTGTCTCTTACCCTCCACCAAGGGTGCCAATCAGCTAAGTATATATCTGACAGGAAAGTTCATGTACAAAAATGATATTGTTAAGATACAATAAAGTTTTGTACATACTTACCTGGCAGATATATATGATTAATGGCCCGCCCAGCCTCCCCTCAGGAGACAGGTGGAAGAGAAAATCTGATTAGAAGATGGGATTGGTTCATACACCCGCCACCCAGCGGCGGGAAAGGTAGACCACCTGACCCACCTGTCGGGAACATCGGAGACTAAAGTTAAGTATATATCTGCCAGGTAAGTATGTACAAAACTTTATTGTATCTTAACAATATCATATTTATGTTAAAGCATCTGGAATGATGCAGCACAGAAAAGTCTTTTGATCATAAAATAATGGGGCTCATTATTCACAGGAATCTCTTGTTGCTGTTGAAGCCCAGTTTCAGGAAAATGGCCCATTTGATGGGATTTTAGGATTTAGCCAGGGGGCAGCTATGCTAGGGCTTATTTGTGGTCTTCAGCAACAAGGGAAGCTGAGCTATTCTTTCAAGTTTGCAATATTTGTATCTGCATTCAAGTCAAGATCACTTCCCCACCAGCACCTTTACAAAGAAAAAATCACTATACCTACCCTACATGTCTTTGGAGAAACAGATCAGGTAAGGGATGGAGGAGTTATGTTTCGTATTTGTTGATTAATTAATATTGTTTTGTGCGTAGCAGCTGTATTGAAGTATTTTGTTAAAGGAAAAACGTGTCAGTAATCCAATTCATAGTTGCAGTAAAGCCAGTTTGTGCAAAACTTACATCATGGAATAAAAGGATCTCTAAACTTAGCATACTTAGACATTTAGAAAAGAAAAGAAGATAGATTGTCCATACTAGACCCATCAATCATATTGACTCCAAGTTACTCTCATGAGATCCTCAAACATTCCCATTTTAATGTCTATAAAATGAAAGATGTAGATCTATGAGTGATTGTTTGTGCATGTGCACATGTGAGTTGAATGAAACTACCCAACCCATTCTATTTGCTTATCTTGTTATCAAGCACCATTAAGGGTTTTTCCAACATGACTTCAGCAGATCAAAATTTGATGCTTTTTCTTCATCATTTAACTGGTCTGTTTTCTTATTTTATATTTTTCTTGAAAGAGATTGAGTACAGTATTATGTATTACTCACAGTTTTATTAAAACCAGTATATCCTGTAATTGGTAATAACTGTTGCCAAGCATGCACACTCCCGTTGGGTCTTTTACTCACTCACGAACACACCTGCTCTGCCCAATTGTGCCCCGTGGCTGAGCACCACCTTTGCCCTCTTGCTCCTTTATGTCCCTCAAGTTGCCTTCACAGTCCTGGCAACCCATTGACCTTGCTTTCCATTTGCTTATCAAACCACGCATAACAGATCTAGTGGCTATTCCCAAAATTGGCAGTGTCCAGTGGATCAACTCTTAATCATAATAGTAATGTTGATATTGTCCAAGCTCTTTGTTGAAATTCATGATTCCAGAGAATTCAAAGGCCAAAGTTCTTTTACAGATTTTGCGATCGTTTTCAATAATGAAAAATGTATCCATTTATACAAATTTTAGATACAAAATCTAACAGATGAAAACAATGAAATTCACAGTTTTCTCATCCAGTTTTTATTTTAAATGATGGTTCTTGAAAATTTTTATTTTAAATGATGGTTCTTAAATGATAATCAATGAACAAATTCTTTGTATGTTATAATTTTAAGTGTTGTATTACTGTACTTGCAATGTTCTCTGTTTTACCTCCAGGTAATTCAAAAGCCAATGAGTGAGGAAATCCTTGAGTACTTCCATGATCCCCAAGTTTTGATGCACCCTGGAGGTCATTTCATTCCTGCGACTGGAGCGCAGAAACCTGCATACTTGAAGTTTTTAGAAAATATGTGTGAGATTTTGTGCGAAGACACGTTAATCCTCACATACATCTCCTGTGCTTGCAATGAGAAATTTAATAGGAAACTTCCAGTGCAAGTGTGTTGCAAATTCCCAAGAAAAATATTTCCGTCTGTCTAAATATTGCCAGCATTTTTGTGGCACATCTTATGCCACCTTAGATTACTCATTGAGACTGCTCAGTACATGACACTGGAATAGGATAACATATCAATAGAGGACAGTGTAAGACTTCCTATCCTCTTCAGTCAACTTAATTTTAACGTAGGTTATTTTTGTTATTATTTATTTTTATTGACTTATTGTAAGCTTTGAATGTCACTAAATAGTGCTGTTGTTTATGAAAAAATTGTTACTTTATCAAAGCCTTTAAAATGTATTAAGTTCACATGCAAATTCAGATCTTGTTTTATGGACATAAGCTGTAACCACTAGACGACAGAGGGGCTATTGCAGATTTAGAGTTGATCAGTAAACAATAATTTTTCAATCCAGTTATATGGGGATATATAGAAGTATGGAAAAGTCTCATCAGTAATTTATAGTTTTATAAAGTAATGTTTAGTGTATTTACACTTTTCCATATCAGTGTGGCACAGATGAGACATGTCCTTATGTCTGATGGTTTTGCTTTTACTGCATTTCCATAGGAGTAACAAGTTTCTTTATGATAAAACAATAAATAAATAAAGAGCAATAATGACATTATTAGCAATAAGCTGCAAAGTAAAATATATGAATGTGGAGATACAAGTAAACTTTGTGACCTGAAAATATCAAAGGGAAAATTAGTTTACCTTTTTGTGTCTCAAAGTGATTACAGCTTATACAAAACATTGCTTTGATTACTGTGAAATAGGGGAGTTATTTCAAATCTTATTTGCATGCTGCTTAGGAGATAATTACCTTGAGAGCTTTTGTGTCCAAATATGAGTTTTGTTTATATATCAAGAAACTGGTTAAGTATGCAAACAGTTATTAGTCTTAAAATCTGAGATACTGTACTTTTAGTTTATTTCTTACTCAAGACAATGCATCTTAGCTGTGTAATGTAGAATAGTGACTTCATATTCTTTATATATTAAATAATTTAAAGGTTAAGAATTGTATTTACTTTGTTATTACAATTTTACTATGAAAGTCTATGATTTTTCTTATAGGTATGTATTTGTTTACCAGTTACTGTGATGTTAAAATATATTCATGATATTTTGATATTAAAATCTGAATTTATTTTTTGTGTTTACAGAAGTTCCTTGAAGAAGGTAGTAAATAGAAAACACTGCAAAGCTTTTGGTTGTGATCGTCACACTGCATTTTAGTTTTATGGGTAAGATGTTTCGCAAAACAGATTTTTTTGTTTGTTTGTTCTAATACAATAAAAAACACTACTATGTTCTATCTCAATCTGGAAAATTTAGCCATTCTAAATCTGGTACATATTATGTTGACATAGAAGTATGGCAAATAGTAGCATAGCATATCTTGGAAAGATTCTGTTTAGGACCTATGAAAGTCTGCTTGCAAGAACTTGTTTGCTTTTTTGGTGCCAGATTTGCTTCTTTCTGAGGAGTCCTCCAGAGGTGTGGGGAAGTTATCCATCTTTGTACGGAGTTAAGTATACTCTTACTATATTGGGAAAGCTCTGCACATTATTCTTGATGGAGGAAAAATGAAGGCTTTCAATATAGTAAATAACTCAGATTTTACTTCCATTTCATAAGAACTCTGGGCTAATGCTAGCACTTATTACATTTTGTATAGATTTTTTGCCATTTTCACTTAGCATGAGAATCTTCAGCAGACGACCATACAGATATCCTTTATACTTTAAGGCTGAAGACCACTGGTAGTATTTTGTACTGCAGACACGTACAGCACATTTTGATTCGCAAGATTAATACTAGTGCTATACCCATATATCAACAAATATTTTGGCTCCTTGGGTGCTAATTAAAATGATGATAGTCTTTTCCCTCTTCTAGATGTAAGCTTCTTAAGTTTTCTTCAAACTGTCCTCCAGTTAACTCCTGAAAACCAGAAAAGATGTCTGGCTTAGGATAAGATAATCACTATTAAATCATTACAACACAGGTCTTGCATATAAGCAATAAACATTCTTAAATAATATAAATGTATACACTTGTCCATCTCTGCAACAGATTGTGAAATTTTGCCATCTGCAGAAAATGTATTTAAAAGATTATATGAATATTCTAGTAATATAGTATACAGATTGCCCTTACCATCTTCATGCAAATAATTAGAGAGCTTTTGCTTTCGACTGAAATGAATGATTGGTACTTTTGGTTTTGGTTTTTCCTTTGTTTCTTCATAAGTGTAGTAGGACCCAACCTTCTTGACATCAACGTCACAGAAAGCAGTGACCTTCCTCTGGTTTTCTTTAGTCAGTGATCTGTAAAATTTCCGTCCTTGCTTCCCAGCATTCCAGATAGTAAAAGTATCCCAGTTTTTCAGCACCTTCTCCTGAAGTTCTTGGATACGCAAGTCCCATATGGTCTGTCTTTTCAACAAACATAAATTTAACTGGTTAGTTCCACTGAATTATTGAGCCAGATAAGCTTTTAAACTAACTTGAATCATGGGAGTGAAATATCTGCAATTTCAGCTCAGTATGGAAAGCAGGTTGTTGATATTTCAAATTGGTAACATTTTTAAGTTAATGAAGACAGTATGCAGTACTCCCAACAGTCTACAATAACAGTCCCAAAAGTTAAAACTTGGGGGTTGCTGGCTGAATTAACAAAGGAGCCTTTACCATTGAATTTACTCAGGAGGCTGATGCTTCCGTAGACAAAACCCTGACTTTGTGAGTACTAATGTTGGTGATGTCTTACCATCTGTTATTGGTGAATATGTTATCCAAAATCAGTGGTAAAGGCTTGTTTATTTATTCAGCAAGCAAACTTGCAAAGTTTTAACTTTTATGTTAGGGAAAAGGTAAAAGAAACAGAAGTGAAACAGTGATCAAATAACTGAAAGGAGAGCAGCGTGCTGTACAAGAGTTCCAAACTTTATACTTACTCATGGATTGAGAAAGTTGTAGCATGAGGATGGTATCTGTATATGAGAAGCTCGTCATCATGCCTGATTATTTTCCCACCACTGCCTATGTGTTTATAGAAAAATATTAGATCCTCTGGAGTTCCTTTCCCTGCTTCACTAAATCCACCAACGCTGAAAGTAATGAAATACTATATATATGATGCTTTGCACAGGGAAATAAGTGGAGTAAATCCTGGTACAGTAAGTATAGTGTATTATTATTATTAATAGGTGTTAGTTTTTCCAGACCTCTGAGTCTCAAGTAGACTCTTCTCGGGCTGGTTCTCAGGGATCAATCCTGAGAAGAAAAAAAAAAAAAAAAAAAAAAAAAAAAAAAAAAAAAAAAAAAAGAAAAAAAATTAGACTTTATTTGAGAAACCCGTCTTATTTAAAAAATTTATGATTTTATTAATTGAAAAATCCCTGCTTTCCGCAAGAATATTTTTCATTTCCGAACTCCTCGCAGATAAATAGATCTTTGCTGGGTCCAATTTGGGCACTCAACAAGCAAATGCTGTACTGTCATGGGTGTTTGACATCTGTTACATTTCACTGGGTCGCATGTGGTGTTGACATCAAGTGACCATGTGAGAATCTTGTGTGTCCTATACGTAGCCTTGCTAGGATCACCTCTTTTGTTTTCTCTTTCCTCCTGTGAGGATGTCCTCCATGCATAGACTTCAGTTTTTATATTTTTAAGTTTATTTGTTGTTGGCACCGAGGGGGCCCATTCTTCTTTCCAATCCTGGTAAATTAATGTTTTAACTGATTTTACCCAGTCTGACACTGGGGCATATGAAATTGTTGGAGGGATAGTGCAGGCTAATTTGGCAGTAGAGTCTGCATATTCATTTCCTTTTATTCCCACGTGTGCTGGGATCCAACATATTTCCATTGATATTCCTGATTGGAGGAGTTGATGAATTTTTTATTTGAAATTTCCTGTACTATTTGGTTTCCTGGTTTATACTGTCTTATGCATCTATAGCGCTACGTGAGTCACTGAAAATAACAGACACACTTGCTTTTGCCTCAGATATCATATCTAGAGCCATCTGTATGGCTGCGACTTCAGCAGTAAATACTGATGATATTGAAGGTAGGCTTTTTTTACTTAACATATTTTTCGAATATGCAGATGCTCCTACTCCAACATTATTTTTTGGAGCCGTCTGTATATATCATAAATTTGTCGCCTTTTCTTCTAATGTGCTCCAAAGCATGTTGGCGTACATTTCCGTACTTGTCATTTGTTTTTTGAGTAGGTAAGACAGGGAGGTACATATCTTTACTCTATTTAAAATCCATGGTGGTGGCAATTCCATTGGTGGGTGAAAAATTGGATTCATATTATGTATGTTCATTATGTATCTAGCTCTTTTTGGGAAAGAGCTAGTACTATTAACTGCTGTTACTTGATTACAGTTTTGGAAGCAGTAAGTTGCAGGAGACGATCCTGCTTGCATTGAAAGACCTGCTTTGTATTGTTATTAAATTACGGTGATGTTTTAAGGGCAAACACCTGCCTCCACCAAAGTGAGTTTGTTGGGACGATCGGAAAGCTCCTGTGCATAATCGCACGCCTTCATGGTGCACTGCATCGAGAGATTTTAATGCAGATTCTGAGGCGGATGAATATATTGGACAGCAGTAATCTATTATGGATAAGACTGTTGCCTTATATATCATTAATAAAATGTCTCGTTTTGCTCCCCAATTAGTGTGTGATAACTTTTTTAATATGGCAAGGGCTTTGATGCCCTTGGCTTTAATGTATTTGATGTGCTCTTTCCAATTTAAATTGTTGATCAAATATTACTCCTAGATACTTGATTTTTGTACAAAATTGTATTTCAGTGCTATAAAGATGCAGTTTGATTGTTTGGTTCTTCATCCACCTTTTGTCTTTGTAGAAGAAGATTGCTTTTGTTTTATCAGTTGAAAATTTAAATCCAACTGAATTTGCCCAACTACATATATTTGAAATGGCAGTACTGAGAACTCTCTGAGCATGTCTCAGATTACTACTCGTATAGTAAATGACAAAGTCATCAACATATAAACTGTTTTTTACACCACTTGGTAAATTTATAGTAATGTCATTGATTGCTAAAGCAAACAATGTACAGCTCAAGACACTACCTTGAGGGATTCCTTCTTCCAGTTTATAGGTTACTGAGTAGGAATTTTCTACTCTTACTGAAAAGTTCTGTTTGTTAAGAGTTCTTAATAAATATTGGTAAGTGGCCTCTTAGTCCCTTGGAGTGGAGTTTTTTGCATGATGTTATATTTCCATGTGTATCGTATGCTTTTTTCTATATCAAAAATATAGCTACTGTTAATTTCTTTTGTTCAAAGCCTTTTTTGATATGATCTTCTAAATGTGTTAAGGGATCTAGGGTTGATCTGCCAGCTATTGAACCAGATTGTGTTGGTGTTAAAATGGATTTCTTTGGTTATTACATACGTTAATCGTGCATTAACCATTTTTTCTAAGATTTTGCATAGGCAACTTGTTAGAGATATCGGTCTATAATTGGATGGATTATTTGCATCCTTTCTGGTTTGTTTATTGGAATAATTATGGCATGTTTCCATTTATCAGGAAAGACACGTTTTAGCCAGATACTATTGTAAAATTTTAATAATATGATTTAGCTATAGGAGCTAATTTTTCTATCATTTCAAATGATATTTTATCATATCCTGGTGCAGAGGGATGACAAGAGTTGATGGCATTATCTAGTTCATCCATGTTAAAATATAGTTATATTCCAGGTCTTCAAGAGTTTCAAAATTGAGTATTATATTTTCTTTTTGTTTTCTGATACTTTGAAAATGTGTATCTAGGCTGGAGTAAGCACTGATGTTTTCAAAATGTTTCCCAATTATGTTTGATATTTCATAAGTATCATGGTATATTTTTTGCCATTTAAATGTATTGCACTTCTTGGAGGTCTATATGTTTTCCTTATTGATTTTCCTTATCTTTTGCCAGACATCCCTTGTGGATGTGTTTGAAGATATGTTTGAGACATATTCTTTCCATGATGCGATTTTTTCAGCTATTACCGTTTTTCTAAATTTGGCTGTATATTTGTTATATAGTGGTTTAATGTGGTTAATTGTTATGTTTGTTATAACTATTTTGTTTAATATGTTTATACTATAGGGTGGGCATTTTGTTGAGTGATTTAAGGCGAGTTTTGAGTCTGTTTAGATTGCGACTCAATATATGTTTTATTTTACTTAATGTTGTTAATGTTGGATTCCACCATGGGACAGGGGATTTTGTGGAATGTGTTTTGGTTTTTGGAATACTTTTATCTGCAGCATTTATTATGAAGTTTGAGAAGGATTCACATGTAGTATTGTGATCTTCATTATGTGGGAATGGTGGTATGTTTCGTGTGTATAGGAAATATTTATCCCAGTTAGCTTTTTGGTATATTATCTTGTAGGTGGCAATATTTTGACATTACTTAAGTAGTTCAGAATGATTGGGAAATGGTCACTTGTGGGGTATGAATCGTCTAGGACGTTCCATTCAAATTTCTCCGCTACATCATTTGAACATAATGAAATGTCAATTGAAGAAAAGGTTAGGTGTGTATTTGAAAAATATGTTGGAACTTCACTTTCATTGAGACAATACAGATTGTGTTTCATTATAGTATTCTCTATGTTGATTCCGGATGTGTCAGTGGGGTTATTAATATCCCATAATGGGATTATGTGCATTAAAATCTCCTACTATAAGTAGTGGTTCCTGTATACTTTTGCTAATAAGTTCAGAAAAATCACTGAAATTTGCATTGAAATTTGGTTGGTTATATAAATTACAAATAGTAATTTTACTTTTATCAGGCATATACAGTTTAATTGATGTTATTTGATATGGCATAGATGGTATGTCAACAGGTTCATATGTAATGCTATTATGAACGTATATGGCTGTGCCTAATTTTCCACCGTCAGTTGGTGAATAACAGGCAATTTTATAGTGTTGGATATTTGTAGGGTTACTTCCTATATGTTGTAGACATATGCACATTGGGTTGTGGTCTCGTATGACTTTTTTCTTTGTAATTCACCCAGACGTAGTCGGGTTAAGAGACCATTTATATTCCATTGAATGATTTTATATTCCATTATTGGGAGGTATTGGTGTTAAATTCTGTAAATTGATTGCTGATTTTACTTTATCTCGTAGTTTATATGCATTTGAATTTATTTGTGGTTTTTTAATCGTTGTTTTGTATGTTGGTTATTAGATTCTGCAGTTGTTTGTTTTTCCTATTTTAATTGGGAATAAAGTCTATTTTGATTTTATAATTTCCTTTTTGTATTTTAAGGATTCAGAACATAATTCGTTCTCATGTTGGTGTGTTAAAGGGCACTCCTTAATTGTAAATTGTCAATACAATTTCGTACTGTGTCCTCTGTCTTGGTAGTTAGTTGGTTATATGTACTTACAAAGCATTCATTACAACCACAAGATGAAGCATGTTTGGTAATGTTAATTATTGGTTCAGAAGTTTTTGGTCTAGCTTTAGAAATGTCCTGGTTTTGTAATTCTATTGTTCCTTTTCTGTAGTGATAAGGACTGTTGGTTTGAGGGGTTATTGTTTTGTTGTTGTTAATGGGATATTTCGGTCTTGTGGATGGTTGGGGGGTGATAGTTATATTTTGGTTTGGTTTAATGGTATTGATTTTCATTAGTATTATTTGATGGAAATTGTAAAGAGTGATTTTTACTGTCAGATGTTGGCTGTTTGATTGAGATTGAGGGTAATTGTGTATTTCCACTTGTGATGAGGTTAGTTTAATATCTTTTTTAAAATGTTCTCCTGGTGTAGTTGGAGTCTCTCTGGATTGATTGTAATTTTCAATATTTACTTTTTTTCCCTTAGGTGGGGTTCTTTCTAGAATTCTTTTCTTTTTGCCAGTTCGATTATCATCATTATTTAATTCTTCTTCTATTGGAAGTTCTTTTCCATGGATAACTGAATCATCTATGTTGGTGGTGGTATTGGTTGTTGTAAATATCACTTTTGATTTTGGGTTTCAGTATTATTGGTATGAAATCCAGTTTCCATGTTTATACTATCTTGTTTGTCATTGTGCTGTTTGAGGTCTTGATTTTTAGTCACATTTGAAAAGGTGGGGGTTTTGGATGGATTGTTAACGCCTCTTACTTTTAGCTCAAGTCTGGCTTCCATGACTGACATTCCTGTCCTATTTATTAACAACTGAAGTTCTGGTTGTTATATTGGTAAAATGAACACTCCTTAGATTTTGCGTGATGGGCTAGTCCACAATTAATACATTTTGATTGTTTACAGTTCCAATTAAGTGGTATGGTCATCTGATGCACAGGACTGCACATATAGCTTTATTACGGCATCTTTTGTATGTGTGTCCATACCTTGAGCACTGTGTACATTGTAATGGTTTAGGAACAAAAGGACGAACTTCTCTATTTTGTCCAAGAACATTTTTATTTTAAATGGTAAGTCTTGGCCTGTAAATTTTATTTTGGCAATGTTGATATTTTTACTTTTATCTTTCCTACTTGAAATAGAGTATATTTCTAAATCATGGATATTGTTATATCTCAATTTTAGGGAGTCTAGCAATAGTTGTTTTGAAGGAAGCTCCTGCTCGCTATTGGGTAGGATGACTGTACCCTGTACATAATTCAAAATTGTTTCATGGCTTGTAATTATTACCTTTATATTATTTACTCTGTTATACTTAAAAAGGCAGTGGACTGCTTTTTTATTGGTTACTTGGATAAAGCCATTCATTGTCCTTGATGTGTCTGCATTCCATGTCTTGTGTTGGCTATATGTTAAGTAATTTGTTTTCTAGCATCGCTGCTGAGATTTTGTTGTCAGCTTTGAGGACTAGAAATCTTGACCAATTATCTGGTCCAAAGAGGTCATCAAAATGTACCAATGTGGGATTAAGTCGGTAATTTTTGTTTCTTTTTGGTCCTTGTTTTTTATGTATGTTGCTGTCTATTATGATTTTTATATTTTTCTGTATTGCTGAAAGATGGTATTTGTCTCTAATTCAGAATTATTGTTCATCATATATGGTTCCATTGTTACGATATTGGAGTTTACCAATTTATTTTTGTTTGTTTCTTTTGTATTTATGCACTCTATTTGGTTTTCTGGCTCTGCTGCTTTACTTGGAACAAAGGGTGTTCCTTTGTATCTTTTATAGTAACTTTCACTACTTGTGGCAGTACCTAGGAAATTCGGGAGTGACGTGCCAATGGTCATCAAACTGTGCCGTAGTTTTTCCATCATGGGGCCCAGTACTCAAATCATTTATTTCACAGTTCATAAATTTTGAGTTTTTACACACACACACACACACACACACACAAAAAAAAAAAAAAAAAAAAAAAAATTTTTGAAAAAATATCATTGGCCCTTCGCGAAGTTAAATTTTCTGCCAAAGGCAGCAATGAGAAAGGACTCCCTAATGTCCAGCATCCCTACCCTACCCCAAAATGGGGATGGCATAACATGATTAGTCATGGCCCAAGTGTAAGCAGAACCCCGCTTGCTAGGACTAAGAGTATTATGTTAATACAATTATCCCCATCCTAATCACATTATGGGCAAACGGATCGAATGCCGAGAGTTCTATTCCTAGAACCAGGCCCCACCCCCCCTGGAATCCGTGGTCCAGCTCCACAGAATAGTTCCGCCTGAAAAACAGGTCCGAACATTGTCGGGTAGATGATGGATCTACCACAGTTCTCACTATTTAGCTTCGGATTTAACTCCACGTTAAGCCATGATATGTTTTCTCATTTATTTGCTTTCAAAAATTTTGGCAAAAAATGGAAAGGTCCACATAAGTTTACTCGAAAATATATAATGTCATATGGGACTCTTGGGTTCGAACCTGGGAAGAGATTCCTGAGGTTCGAGAGCCCCCTCACCACGTCAAGGTGGTCCCAAAATGAGGGGGAAGTATAATGTAACCTAGACATGGTGTGTTTAAACTTTATTAGAAGGAAAACAGTTAGAGAAAAATGTAAATGGGATTAAGTTTTGTGCTTTTACCTATGAAAATAAGAACTAGAGATGTTCTTACAATGGCAGTCATAAGTTCAATTTTTCCTACGTCAAAATCCCTTTTTATTATCTATCTGTAAATGGTGTAAAAGAGTAATCATTATAC
>NC_087211.1:82614798-82643923 GCF_015104395.2 Macrobrachium nipponense | reverse complement strand
GTATAATGATTACTCTTTTACACCATTTACAGAGATAATAAAAAATGCTAATTGAACTTATGACTGCCATTGTAAGAACATCTCTAGTTCTTATTCATAGGTAAAAGCACAAAACTTAATCATTTACATTTTCTCTAACTGTTTTCCTTCTAATAAATTTAACACACCATGTCTAGGTTACACTATACTTACTGTACCAGGGATTTACTCCACTTATTTCCCTGTGCAAAGCATCATATAGATAGTATTTCATTACTTTCAGCGTTGGTGGATTTAGTGAAGCAGGGAAAGGAACTCCAGAGGATCTAATATTTTTCTATAAACACATAGGCAGTGGTGGGAAAATAATCAGGCATGATGACGAGCTTCTCATATACAGATACCATCCTCATGCTACAACTTTCTCAATCCATGAGTAAGTATAAAGTTTGGAACTCTTGTACAGTACGCTGCTCTCCTTTCAGTTATTTGATCACTGTTTCACTTCTGTTTCTTTTACCTTTTCCCTAACATAAAAGTTAAAACTTTGCAAGTTTGCTTGCTGAATAAATAAACAAGCCTTTACCACTGATTTTGGAGAACATATTCACCAATAACAGAAGGTAAGACATCACCAACATTAGTACTCACAAAGTCAGGGTTTTGTCTACGGAAGCATCAGCCTCCTGAGTAAATTCAATGGTAAAGGCTCCTTTGTTAATTCAGCCAGCAACCCCCAAGTTTTAACTTTTGGGACTGTTATTGTAGACTGTTGGGAGTACTGCATACTGTCTTCATTAACTTAAAAATGTTACCAATTTGAAATATCAACAACCTGCTTTCCATACTGAGCTGAAATTGCAGATATTTCACTCCCATGATTCAAGTTAGTTTAAAAGCTTATCTGGCTCAATAATTCAGTGGAACTAACCAGTTAAATTTATGTTTGTTGAAAAGACAGACCATATGGGACTTGCGTATCCAAGAACTTCAGGAGAAGGTGCTGAAAAACTGGGATACTTTTACTATCTGGAATGCTGGGAAGCAAGGACGGAAATTTTACAGATCACTGACTAAAGAAAACCAGAGGAAGGTCACTGCTTTCTGTGACGTTGATGTCAAGAAGGTTGGGTCCTACTACACTTATGAAGAAACAAAGGAAAAACCAAAACCAAAAGTACCAATCATTCATTTCAGCGAAGCAAAAGCTCCTCTAATTATTTGCATGAAGATGGTAAGGGCAATCTGTATACTATAGTAACTAGAATATTCATATAATCTTTTAAATACATTTTCTGCAGATGGCAAAATTTCACAATCTGTTGCAGAGATGGACAAGTGTATACATTTATATTATTTAAGAATGTTTATTGCTTATATGCAAGACCCGTGTTGTAATGATTTAATAGTGATTATCTTATCCTAAGCCAGACATCTTTTCTGGTTTTCAGGAGTTAACTGGAGGACAGTTTGAAGAAAACTTAAGAAGCTTACATCTAGAAGAGGGAAAAGACTATCATCATTTTAATTAGCACCCAAGGAGCCAAAATATTTGTTGATATATGGGTATAGCACTAGTATTAATCTTGCGAATCAAAATGTGCTGTACGTGTCTGCAGTACAAAATACTACCAGTGGTCTTCAGCCTTAAAGTATAAAGGATATCTGTATGGTCGTCTGCTGAAGATTCTCATGCTAAGTGAAAATGGCAAAAAATCTATACAAAATGTAATAAGTGCTAGCATTAGCCCAGAGTTCTTATGAAATGGAAGTAAAATCTGAGTTATTTACTATATTGAAAGCCTTCATTTTTCCTCCATCAAGAATAATGTGCAGAGCTTTCCCAATATAGTAAGAGTATACTTAACTCCGTACAAAGATGGATAACTTCCCCACACCTCTGGAGGACTCCTCAGAAAGAAGCAAATCTGGCACCAAAAAAGCAAACAAGTTCTTGCAAGCAGACTTTCATAGGTCCTAAACAGAATCTTTCCAAGATATGCTATGCTACTATTTACATACTTCTATGTTCAACATAATATGTACCAGATTAGAATGGCTAAATTTCCAGATTGAGATATAGGAACTAGTAGTGTTTTTTATTGTATTAGAACACAAACAAAAAAATCTGTTTTGCGAACATCTTACCCATAACTAAAATGCAGTGTGACGATCACAACCAAAAGCTTTGCAGTGTTTTCTATTTACTACCTTCTTTCAAGGAACTTTCTGTAAACACAAAAATAAATTCAGATTTTAATATCAAAATATCATGAATATATTTTAACATCACAGTAACTGGTAAACAAATACATACCTATAAGAAAAATCATAGACTTTCATAGTAAAATTGTAATAACAAAGTAAATACAATTCTTAACCTTTAAATTATTTAATATATAAAGAATATGAAGTCACTATTCTACATTACACAGCTAAGATGCATTGTCTTGAGTAAGAAATAAACTAAAAGTACAGTATCTCAGATTTTAAGACTAATAACTGTTTGCATACATAACCAGTTTCTTGATATATAAACAAAACTCATATTTGGACACAAAAGCTCTCAAGGTAATTATCTCCTAAGCAGCATGCAAATAAGATTTTGAAATAACTCCCCTATTTTCACAGTATCAAAGCAATGTTTTGTATAAGTGTAATCACTTTGAGACACAAAAAGGTAAACAAATTTTCCCTTTGATATTTTCAGGTCACAAAGTTTACTTGTATCTCCACATTCATATATTTTACTTTGCAGCTTATTGCTAATAATGTCATTATTGCTCTTTATTTATTTATTGTTTTATCATAAAGAAACTTGTTACTCCTATGGAAATGCAGTTAAGAAGCAAAACCCATCAGATACATAAGGACATGTCCTCATCTGTGCCACATTGGATTATGAAAAGGGTGTAATAAAACTAAAGCATTACGTTTATAAAAGCTATAAACATTTACTGATGAGACTTTTCCATACTTCTATATATCCCCCATATAACTGGATTGAAAAATTATTGTTTACTGATCAACTCTAAATCTGCAATAGCCCCTCTGTCGTCTAGTGGTTACAGCTTATGTCCATAAAACAAGATCTGAATTTGCATGTGAACTTAATACATTTTAAAGGCTTTGATAAAGTAACAATTTTTTCATAAACAACAGCACTATTTAGTGACATTCAAAGCTTACAATAAGTCAATAAAAATAAATAATAACAAAAATAACCTACGTTAAAATTAAGTTGACTGAAGAGGATAGGAAGTCTTACACTGTCCTCTAGAGATATGTTATCCTATTCCAGTGTCATGTACTGAGCAGTCTCAATGAGTAATCTAAGGTGGCATAAGATGTGCCACAAAAATGCTGGCAATATTTAGACAGACGGAAATATTTTCTTGGGAATTTGCAACACACTTGCACTGGAAGTTTCCTATAAATTTCTCAATGCAAGCACAGGAGATGTATGTGAGGATTAACTGTGCTCTTCGTCACAAATCTCACACATATTTTCTAAAAACTTCAAGTATGCAGGTTTCTGCGCTCCAGTCGCAGGAATGAAATGACCTCCAGGGTGCATCAAAACTTGGGGATCATGGAAGTATTCAAGGATTTCCTCACTCATTGGCTTTTGAATTACCTGGAGGTAAAACAGAGAACATTGCAAGTACAGTAATACAACACTTAAAATTAAAACATACAAAGAATTTGTTAATTGATTATCATTTAAGAACCATCATTTAAAATAAAAAATCTTTCAAGAACCATCATTTAAAATAAAAACTGGATGAGAAAACTGTGAATTTCATTGTTTTCATCTGTTAGATTTTGTATCTAAAATTTGTATAAATGGATACATTTTTCATTATTGAAAACGATCGCAAAATCTGTGAAAGAACTTTGGCCTTTGAATTCTCTGGAATCATGAATTTCAACAAAGAGCTTGGACAATATCAACATTACTATTATGATTAAGAGTTGATCCACTGGACACTGCCAATTTTGGGAATAGCCACTAGATCTGTTATGCGTGGTTTGATAAGCAAATGGAAAGCAAGGTCAATGGGTTGCCAGGATAACTGTGAAGGCAACTTGAGGGACATAAAGGAGCAAGAGGGCAAAGGTGGTGCTCAGCCACGGGGCAATTGGGCAGAGCAGGTGTGTTGTGAGTGAGTAAAAGACCAACGGAGTGTGCATGCTTGGCAACAGTTATTACCAATTACAGGATATACTGGTTTTAATAAAACTGTGAGTAATACATAATACTGTACTCAATCTCTTTCAAGAAAAATATAAAATAAGAAAACAGACCAGTTAAATGATGAAGAAAAAGCATCAAATTTTGATCTGCTGAAGTAATGTTGGAAAAACCCTTAATGGTGCTTGATAACAAGATAAGCAAATAGAATGGGTTGGGTAGTTTCATTCAACTCACATGTGCACATGCACAAACAATCACTCATAGATCTACATCTTTCATTTTATAGACATTAAAATGGGAATGTTTGAGGATCTCGTGATAGTAACTTGGAGTCAATATGATTGATGGGTCTAGTATGGACAATCTATCTTCTTTTCTTTTCTAAATGTCTAAGTATGCTAAGTTTAGAGATCCTTTTATTCCATGATGTAAGTTTTGCACGAACTGGCTTTACTGCAACTATGAATTGGATTACTGACACGTTTTTCCTTTAACAAAATACTTCAATACAGCTGCTACGCACAAAACAATATTAATTAATCAACAAATACGAAACATAACTCCTCCATCCCTTACCTGATCTGTTTCTCCAAAGACATGTAGGGTAGGTATAGTGATTTTTTCTTTGTAAAGGTGCTGGTGGGGAAGTGATCTTGACTTGAAGGCAGATACAAATATTGCAAACTTGAAAGGATAGCTCAGCTTAAAAAAAAAAAAAACCTTGTTGCTGAAGACCACAAATAAGACCTAGCATAGGCTGCCCCCTGGCTAAATCCTAAAATCCCATCAAATGGGCCGTTTTCCCTGAAACTGGGCTTCAACAGCAACAAGAGATTCCTGTGAATAATGAGCCCCATTATTTTATGATCGAAAGACTTTTCTGTGCTGCATCATTCCAGATACTTTAACATAAATATGATATTGTTAAGATACAATAAAGTTTTGTACATACTTACCTGGCAGATATATACTTAACTTTAGTCTCCGACGTTCCCGACAGAATTTCAAATCTCGCGGCACACGCGACAGGTAGGTCAGGTGGTCTACCTTTCCCGCCGCTGGGTGGCGGGTGTATGAACCAATCCCATCTTCTAATCAGATTTTCTCTTCCACCTGTCTCCTGAGGGGAGGCTGGGCGGGCCCATTAATCGTATATTATCCTGCCAGGTAAGTATGTACAAAACTTTATTGTATCTTAACAATATCATTTCTTGGGCTCAGCCGTGTCGCTCCGTGAAATGTGTCCTCTTTAGCACTATTTCTAGTAAAATATTGCTGTGATACCAGAGAACTGCTAAATTGGACATGTCAGAAGTCTCTGACTCGCTCACCTAAATAAAAGGTGTCGGTATGAACTGGGGCGAGTGTTTAAACAACTACCACAGCACCCCTCCAATTAGCCTTTTCCTCATCAAAAGACCCTGAAAACGGGAGCCGACCTATAGGTCACACCCAGCTACCCTGTTGAAGGGGACTGCGGCGTCATTCTTATCGATAGCCTCCCAGCGTTGCACGCTTTTTTATAGCTAACTGTTCTTTTTATTGGTTTCTTAATTCTTTTTCGTTATGGATCGTCAATCTGCCTCTTCACCCAAGTTAAGTACTGGTTCGCCCTTTTTCTGTATTTAGGGAGTGATTTTGCCTTTCGTTTTGCCTTTATTTAGGATTTTGTTAGGCGTCTCCTCCCGTAGCGAGCGGTAGCGAGCCGCCATTACGTCGTTCCCTTGTTGTGTACCAATTTCTTTCGAGCGGGCTTCTTTCAGTACCTATATATTTATATTTATATACTCGTAACTTATGATATTTCAGTATATATTTTCAGTATATATTTTATTATGTCTTGGGTGGCAGTTGCTTTGTCGATCTTGTTTGATCTACGTTTATTATTTTCATGATTTCCTGTTTTTCAAGGGGGTCGGCGTTCGTGCACGTTTCTTTGTTTCGTGCTTCGATGTTTATCTACCGTTCCCCCCCCCCCTCCCCCCTTTTATTTTAGTTTGGTATTTTCCATTCAAGAATTCCCCCTTTTTCTTTTCGTCAGCTTACCGTTTGTTTTCGTTTTGTCGGTAAGCAAGTAATTTTTTTTCCTTGTTGCGCCCACTCTCATCGAGTGGCCTCCATTGCGTTTTATATTTTTCGCCCCTTATTTTCATTACCCCTGTTAAAGCATGTTTTTCCCTTAGCTTTAAGTAATTGATTTTATTTTGTCTTTGTATATTTGTTCGGTTCGTCGGCAGCTAGCCTTCATAGGCTTTGCCTGCATTTTCCTCGTGATCCTTTATTCGCGGGAAATCGCTGGTCACGTGATCGTCCCCCCTTCAGCCCTCCCTCCCTCCCCCTCTCGTGGGACTCCCCGTAGTTGGGTGCCGCTCTCGTTGTTTGTCGCTGACGGCCGTCCCACCAGCGGAGGGGGAGGTGTAGTGGGTCTCCCAGCCCAGGACCTTGGGCTGGGGAGTGTCGCTTCTTAGCCGACCGCCTACCGGAGTTGTTAGTCGCACTGCGTTTCAGCCTCGGCTTCCGTGGATTGTTGCGCTCTGCTTCTTTCACTCCCGGAGCTTACATCCACCGCCTAAAACATTCCCTCTCCGCATAAGGCGGGGTTTAGATTCCAGCCTCTCCCGGAGTCATTGAGGGTTATGTTTACGGAAGTTACTCTTCTGTAGGCGGAGATAGTATATTTGTTATTTTAGTTTTTATTATTATCATTATTTTTATCTTTATTTTTATTTTTATTTTTATTTTCCTTGCCCCACGGAACTTGCGAGTTCATGTGGCCGTCCCGGGTTACTTCGTGTACCCCCCGCCCCCTCTCCGGGTCATACAGCTCCGGGTATACAACTCCGGTGGTTTTTTTCCTTACACAGTCCCCGGGACGTTAACATATGAATATATATACCCTTTCTTTTCTTTATAGCCCGGAATGCTCCGGCACATAAAAAAAAAAAAAAAAAAAAAAAGAAATATATTCCATTATCCTATTAAGTGTGTGCAATTGTTCTTATATATTATTGCACTTACAGGCCTCTCAGTGTCTGGTTGCCGGCTGTAGTGCTGCTCTGCAAGATCCGTGCGGCCATGACGTTTGTCGGGGCCACGCCCCCTGTGCAGTGCTGCTTCCTGATTCCGTTGGTCTGCATCATGAAAACTGTTTTGCCTGCTACGACTTGGTACATCAAGGCTACCTCTTCGGTAAGTTACCCCGCACTGCTGGTTCTATGTTTATTGTAAAAAAAAAAAAAAAAACAAATATTGAAATGAGATAAAATAAATGATCAATTAAAATTTCTTTAAATTAAATTACATTGTTTAATCAATAATTATAGAATAATGTTCAAGGAATTTACAGGCAGTCCCCGGGTTACGACGGGGGTTCCGTTCTTGAGACGCGTCGTAAGCCGAAAATCGTCGTAAGCCGGAACGACGCTTGGAAATATGTCTTAAACTAATAAAAGTTATAAAACCTTACTTGTAATCCTTTGGTTACACTACATGTTGTTTCCTGTAGTTTTATGTACAACCTGGATTATGTTATTTTCATAAAAGAATGCTGGTTCTTGAAGGTAAAAACTATTGTATCCTCTGGTGACACTACATTCTTGAAGTTTTATGTACAACCTGGGTAGTGATTTTGCAAAATCTTGAGGGCTACAAGAACAGCTGATTACTATTTACGTATCATATAGACTAATTAAAGTAAATGTATCTTTAAATAGGCTTATATATTAGTATCAACAAAACATTTCCTGCCATGAGTCAGAGCCGTTTAATGAAACGAACACTTCTCTGTCCTATCTGTTCAGAAAATAAACGTTACGTCAATCCCCGAGACCATTGTTGCCAAAGCGTCTCTCTCTCTCTCTCTCTCTTGGTCTCTCTCTCCTCCTCTCTCTCTCCTCTCTCTCTGATCAAATTACATTGGAAACTTGACATAACGATTGCCCTAATATACGAATATTTTGAGATATAACAGAAAATTTGCGAAAATACAAGCTTTGATATACAACGAAATATTTGAGATACGATTTTGCGATGATGTTAGTTGTATAGGCGACCGATAAATGGCGTTCAGTCTGTTTGTTTGTTGGTGCTGCATGTTAACACGTCGTTGTTTAGTTCGTTGTATTTGCGCCTATTTCTCGTGTTATTTTGTCTATTTTATTATTAACCATGGGTCTCAAAGCTAAAGACAAAGCAGGTGATAAGAAAAATCCAAGAAAATGATTTCGATGGAAGCAAAACATGAAATTATAGCAAAGCATGAACGTGGCGTTCGTATCGTCGATTTGGCAAACGAGTATGGTCGAAATCCTTCTACAATATCCACGATCATCAAGCAGAAGGAAGCTATAAAAACCCCCGAGACCATTGTTGCCAAAGCGTCTCTCTCTCTCTCTCTCTCTCTCTCTCTCTCTCTCTCTCTCTCTCTCTCTCTCTCTCTGATCAAATTACGTACTAGATAATGTCTCTCTTTGGATACTTCGATTTTGCCAAATATTGAGGGCTACAAGAACAGTTTGATTACTATTTACGTATCATATAGACTAATTAAAGTAAACGTATCTTTAAATAGGCTTATATTATTAGTATCAACAAAACATTTACTGGCATGAGTCAGAGGCCGTTTAAACGAAACGAACACTTCTCTGTCCTTAACTCGGAGCGTCGGAAGACGCCTCTCTCTCTCTCTCTCTGTCTCTCTCTCTCTTTCTCTCTCTCTCTCTCTCATCTCTCTCTCTCTCTCTCTCTCTCTCTCTCTCTGTGATCAAATTACTGGATAATGTCTCTCTTTGGATACTTGGAATTTGCGTTGTAATCTAACCAGAAACTTCGTTTTGTTATTATTACTGGAAACAAGCAATGATTTTTTCATTATTTGCGCTTTTGGACTGTTATATAAACTAGTATGTATTCATTCGCTCGGGGAAACTAGTTCCGCATATGAGGCGTCACTAAAAAACATAGAAAAATACAACATAAAAAGTGTCGAAAATCATCATCATCTCAAAATTTTTGTTGTAATCTAACCAGAAACTTATTTTTATTAATATACTGTGCTAAATAACTATAAAGGATTTTTATCATAGTATGCGTTTTTTAAAAGCGTCGTTAACTCGGAGCGTCGGAAGACGCCTCCTCTCTCTCTTCTCTCTCAATCTCTCTCTCATCTCTCTCTTCTCTCTCTCTCTCTCGTCTCTCTCTCTCTCTCTCTCTCTCTCTCTCTCTCTGATCAAATTACTGGATAATGTCTCTCTTTGGATACTTGGAATTTGCGTTGTAATCTAACCAGAAACTTCGTTTTGTTATTATTACTGGAAACAAGCAATGATTTTTTCATTATTAGCGCTTTTGGACTGTTATATGTAAACTAGTATGTATTCATTCGCTCGGAAACTAGTTCCGCATATGAGGCGTCACTAAAAAACATAGAAAAATACATAAAAAGTGTCGAAAATCATCATCATCTCAAAATTTTTGTTGTAATCTAACCAGAAACTTATTTTTATTAATTTACTGTGCTAAACTATAAAGGATTTTTATCATAGTATGCGTTTTTTAAAGCGTCGTTAACTCGGAGCGTCGGAAGCGTCAGCGTCGTCAACCTCGGAAACAAGGTCGAAACCCAAGGACGGATTTTTCCATTGAATATTTAAGAAAAAGCGTCGTAACCTCGGAACGTCGTAAGCCGGAACCGTCGTAACCCGGGGACCGCCTGTACTTGGTATTGACACATTCCTTGCATTACAGGCTGAGCAGTCTATTAAGGATGCTGCACTCTCCGCCCTCAAGATCTGGGTTGGAGGGTTTGGACGGAACGTAGGGAAGGCTAAGCCGTATATTCTGTCCCGAGATATGGCGACTTTGCTCTTCCCAGCCGGAAAATCTGCCGGATACGTCGATCCAAAAGTAGCGGCACCGATTATCAAATCAATCCAAGACTCAGTTATTGAACAGCAAGAGGCGGAATTGCCGGACCTTGGACTAGAGGAAGTCTCACTTGAAGTGGTTTGAGGATTTGCCCGTTACACTAGGCACGGGTACAGGTAACAGTGTTAATGAGGCTGCTTAGTTAGTCACCGGGATCTTTCCTTGAGTGACTCTGATTCTTCCTCTCCTTCTACTTCCAATTCCTTCATGGGTTTCACAGAGGTTTGCCCCCTCCCAGGTTGCACTCCTTCTCTGTGATTCCTAAACTAAAGAAAAAACCTGCGGGTAAAACCTTGCTTAAAGGCAGATCAGAGACAATGCCAAGGCCTGGGCAGTCACCAGAGGTTCATACACATATTAAAACTAAAATAAAGTCGCTTTCCAAAAACCTTCAATCCCAAGGTCTCAAGGAGGGAATTCTTCCTATTGCCCTACCAGTCCCATTCCATTAACTTCTAGGGACCGGATACCTCATAAGGTACCGCAAGAGGGACAGGATGATTCTCCTTCCGTTGACCAAGACCAGTTCAACACAAATATTCTAAATCAGGTCAGTAGCCTTGGTAGCTTACTCAGCTCAGTTGCAGCAAGGTTTGAAGAAGTGTTTAGCAGGTTAGGTGCTCAGGACTTCCCTGATTGCAGGTCTCAGACAGGAGTCGGCAGTTTCGGCCCCTTCTAGTAGCTTGATGCAAGCTCAGAGCATGCCTGATAGGTCCACGCTCCCTCCGTTCCACCCCGGTAATCCCTGGAGGGTGGCTAACTTCGCTCCGTTTGTCAATGGGATGTTGACTATAGAAGGTTGCGGCACACGTAGGCTCGAGGATTTCGAGTTTTTTCCCGAAGGTTTACAGCCTCCATTTATAGGCTATGTTATGGCTTACGGAGGCAGCTCTGGTTAGAGAGGATAAAGGTCCCCGCCAGGACTGTTATCCTTTTCTAGAGATCAGGCTCAGCAAACATGGATACGGAGCCTAGAAGAGTGGGACTGCTCAAATACTAGAATAACAGCTTTTAAAAGTCCTTTCACCATGTTTACAACTGATGTCGGGAACCCCTTACCTTTTACATCAAAGGTAGCAGAACTTACACTCCAGGCAGTGACTCGAGAAGAGCCCATTGCCCCAGCTTAGGGAGACAGATCCCACATCTTTACTACTCCCAGGTAGGGAGGATTTGGTGGGAGGATTTGCCAGCTACGTTCTCGGTAGGCAAGCTGAAGCCAGATTGTGCAATCACCTTGTTTAGTGAACGCCTTCCTAGGCTGTCAGACGCATTGATCCAAGCCAAATTTGACGCTAAGACACGTCTCGCAAGTCTCTTAACTCCCTAGTGATGACAGAGACGGCGGCTCGGGAGTACGCTCAGGAGCTGCTGTTTAAGGTCATTGCGAAGTCGTTACTTTTAAGCATGCAAATGTGACTTGTACGACTTTGCGATTGCTAGGAGAAATTGCAGGAAGCATGTTCTGTCTGAGGCTACGATCAGGCACGAACCCCAACAAGCTTCTAGCTTCCTCAATCTGGGGTGCAGATCTCTTCCCAGCTTCAGCAGTAACCGAGGTTCAGAGCGAGGGGCATCACGTCTTAACCAAAGCATCAGGTTGCGTTGGGGAATCCCTTTCAAAAGGAAATCAGAGTCTTCTTCCTCCAGTTTTAGGGCTAGGAAACAGGAAGAGGCAAAGGAAGTTCCTACCTTTCCAAGTCACGCAACAGCATCCTGTGCTACAAGCTGTTCCAATTCAACAGGTATCCAGCCTTCGACTTCTAAGGCTCAGCCTCAGCAACAGCATCAATTTGTCTTCCTTTCGCTGCCGTCTAACCAACAGGCCTCCTCACAGTATTCAGTGTCGCCCGCTTTTAACCCCGGTCTATGAGAGTCGGGCATTTCACCCCTTTACCAGAGTTGCTAGGGGTGGCAGGGCTAGAGGATCCTTTCGCCAGCGCGGAGGAGCCAGAGCCCAAGGGCGAACTAGAGGTGCAGGTCAGGCAGAGGATCCCGGCCTTCATCATCTCAATGAAGTTTCTCAGGTAGGAGTAGCAGGCTGTACCTCTTTCGTCATCGTTGGGGGTTGTTCAGCAGTTGGGCAAAAAGCATAGTATCCAGAGGCCTAGGCTGGAGTTGGATCAAAGGTCCTCCTCCACCCATCACCTTCTATCAGGAACCAACGCAGGAATTGATGGATTACTCCAAGGACCTTCTCCAGAAGGGAGCAATCTCCAGGACGAAGAACTTGAAATTTCAGGGTCGTCTATTCAGCGTCCCAAAGAAAGGGACGACAAAAGAAGGGTGATCTTAGACTTGTCCCGTCTAAACTTGTACATTCGTTGCGACAAGTTCAAAATGCTGACCATCTCTCAGGTGCGGACCTTACTTCCCCGTGGGGCCGTCACCACCTCTATAGATCTTACAGACGCCTACTATCATGTCCCGATAGCTCGGCACTTCCGACCATTCCTCGGCTTCAAACTAGGGAAAGAAGCCTACTCCTTCAAAGTAATGCCCTTCGGCTAAATATAGCACCAAGGGTTTTCACGAAACCATGGCGGAGGCAGTGGTGCAGGAGCTAAGATCCCAGGGTATATTGGTGGTGGCGTACCTAGACGATTGGCTAATCTGGGAGATGGACAAAGGCAAATGTATGAAAGCCACGGACAAGGTCATGTCTTTCCTGGAATATTTAGGGTTCAAGATCAACAGGACCAAGTCCCGGTTGACTCCGGAGTCCAAGTTCCAGTGGCTAGGGATTCATTGGGACTTGGATTCTCACACTCTTTCCATTCCAGCAGGAAAGAGAAAGGAGATTGCCAAGGCAACAAGACAATTCTTAAAGTGCAAGAGACTTCGAGGAGGAATCAGGAGAGGATCCTAGGCTCGCTCCAGTTTGCCTCAGTCACGGACGTTCTGTTGAAAGCCAAGCTCAAGGACATCAATCGAGTTTGGCGTTCGAAGGCAAATGCCAAGTGTCGGGACAAGTTCGCCCGGATACCTCTGATTCTCAGAAAACGCCTGCGCCCATGGACAAAGGCCGCCAACCTAGCCAAGGAGTTACCGTTGCAGTTTCCTCCCCGTCCCTAGTGGGTGCATACGGACGCATCGCTGACAGGTTGGGGAAGTTATTCACAGCACAAGAAGGTTCAGGGAACTTGGTCACCTCACAAACACTTCACATCAACATTCTGGAAGCTATGGCAGTGTTTCTGACTTTAAAAAAGCTCCATCCTCCAAAGAAGACTCATATCAGGTTGGTCCTCGACAGTGCAGTAGTAGTACACTGTATAAACAGAGGTGGTTCAAAGTCAAGTCATGTGAACCACGTGATGATAGCAATCTTTTCTCTAGCAGCCAAGAACACCTGGCATCTGTCGGCTACTCACCTGGCAGGAGTCCACAATGTAGTGGCAGACGCCCTGTCTCGGTCGGTCCCTCTGGAATCAGAATGGTCACTGGACCAAGAATCCTTCGAGAGGGTTTGCCAAAGAGTACCAGGTCTAGAAGTAGATCTGTTTGCCACAGAGGCAAACCACAAGCTGCCTTGTTACGTAGCCCCCAATCTGGACCCTCTGGCATACGCTACGGACGCCCTGAGCTAGATTGGAACCAGTGGACGAAGATCTATTATTCCCTCCAGTGAACCTTCTCCTGAAGGTGCTGCACAAGTTGAGATCCTTCGAAGGTCAGGTGGCTCTCATAGCCCCTCACTGGCCCAAGAGCAACTGGTTTCCCCTTCTCCTGGAACTAGGTCTTTGCCCTCACCCTCTCCCGGACTTGAGACTATCGCAACAAGTTCAAACGAGGACTGTGTTCGATTCCTCAGGTCTTCACAAAACCCCTAACTTTATGGATTTCATGAAGTTTTGCAGTAAGAGAGTAGGCGACATTGATCCACAGAACATGTTGTTCTTGGAGTCAGACAAGAGAGAGTCTACGCTTCGCCAGTATGACTCAGCAGTTGAAGAAACATTGTCTTCGTTCCTCAGAGAATCAAATATCAAAGTAATGACATTGAACGTGGCCATAACCTTCTTCAGGTCTTTGTTTGAACAAGGCTTGGCAGCTGCAACAATAACAACCACTAAGTCAGCTCTGAAAAAGATTTTTCTTCTCGGGTTTGGTATCAATCTAACGCGTCTTATTTCACCTCTATCCCAAGGGCATGTGCACGTCTACGCCCCCCGTTCACAGACCGTCGTCAGTGTCATGGTTTCTTAATGATGTTCTTAGGTTAGCCTCGGAAACAGACAACTTCAAATGTGATTACCAAACCATTTGCGTAAAACTCTGTTCTTATTGAGTCTAGCTTCAGGTGCCAGAATATCAGAGCTGTCATCTTTATCTAGAGATGAAGCGCATATTGAGTTCCTTTCCTCGGGGGAGTGTTGCTTTCGCCAAATAAGCAATTTCTAGCTAAGAATGAAGACCCCTTGATGTGGTGGTCTCCATGGAAGATTGTCCCGCTTCCGCAGGATCCATCGTTATGGTCCCTGTTAAAACTCTTAAGGACTATTTATCTAGGACGTCTACCTATTCCGAAGGCCCCCTTTTCATTAGAAAGATGGTGGTACACTATCTCTAAAAGGCATTAGGCAGCAGATTTTATATTTTACAAGAAAGCCAGCCCAGGGTCATTCCCCAAGGTGCATGACATTCGGCAATAGCAACTTCTGTTAACTTCTTCAAATATATGGACTTTGATGATCTGAAGAAGTATACTGGTTGGAAGTCACCCTTGGTTTTCAAAAAGCACTACCTTAAGTCTTTAGAGGATCTTAAATATCATGCAATAGCTGCAGGAAGGCCAGTGTCTCCTACTGCTACATCATTATAGTACCGTCCTTGTGTCATATGAATCTTTTCAATTATGCCAGCCCTCATTAACATTTTACCTACCTCAGCAAATGCCTTAGCTATTAGAATAAGTGTATAATCGTGTATAGTTTTACGTACATACAAATTATCTGTAATTATTTTATTATGTATGTTACTTGTTGCAAATGTTGCCACATGTTTTGGCTATATAGTATATTTTGTAAATAAATTGTATTTTTTTCCAATTCTAAACTATTTTATTATTCCCTTTGATTTCATTATATGATTTTTCCTTTCAGGATAGTATAGCTTGGTGTTTCTCTGGTACAATTTCACGGAGCGACACGGCTGAGCCCAGAAAAGGGATTTGACGTAGGAAAAATCTATTTCTGGGCGAGAAGCCGTGTCGCCCAGTGAAATCCCCCCCCTTTTTTTCCTTTTTTCCCCCCCTTGATGTGCACCAAGCTTCTTTGCTATCGATAAGTATGACGCGCAGTCCCCTTCAACAGGGTAGCTGGGTGTGACCTATAGGTCGGCTCCCCGTTTTCAGGGTCTTTGATGAGGAAAAGGCTAATTGGAGGGGTTGCTGTGGTAGTGTTTAACACTCGACCCCAGTTCTTATTACCGACACCTTTTGTTTAATTTAGGTGAGCGAGTCTGGACTTCTGACATGTCCAATTTAGCAGTTCTCTGGTATCATAGCAATATTTTACTAGAAATAGTGCTAAAGAGGACACATTTCACTGGGCGACACGGCTTCCTCGCCCATGAATGTTTTTCCTACGTCAAAATCCCTTTTTTGTACATGAACTTTCCTGTCAGATATACTTAGCTGATTGGCACCCTTGGTGGAGGGTAAGAGACAGCTAAACAAAATAGAAAAGGGAAACAACTGATGTTTTAGAATATAAAAACCTTGGTTCTTACCTGTTTAGGCAGAAGACTTCCTGGATACTGTCCTATGATCTGCATTGCCTGAAGAGCTACAGCGAGGGCGTGACCTGTTGCTGAAAGACTCTTCGGATCTACCAAAGGGATTTCTGATCCACTTACATGGTAGAATCCAAGTAGGACCTTGTCAAAGGGGGTTCGCCCGCTTACATGATAGAACCTGTCCACTACTACCGCAAGTAGCCAAAACCATCCAACCACCTAACCAATCTAACTTGTGTTAGAATTACGACACAAAAAGAGATGCCTACCTGCATCCTCTTTCACACAACCATAAAAACACAAACCAAACAAGAGGGGATAAAAATATATGTGACCTAACAAGGATACGCTTCAGCTCCCTGACCAGCACCGAATCCGCAGATACGTATGGTCCTAAGGCGAAGCACTTGTCATACGTTATCTTCACATCTTTTAAGTAGTGGTTTGCGAAGACCGATTGGCATCTCCAAAAAGTAGACTTCATAAGGTTTAGCACTGACATATTTTTGTTGAAGGTTAGCGAAGTGGCAATGGCCCTCAACCTTAAGGTAGCTTAAACTGGTCCTCATCGCATGCTACATGAGCTTCCTTGATCAGACTTCTCGAGAAGAATGACAGAGCATTCTTCGACAAGGGCCTACTGGGGTCTCTCACAGAGCACCAAAGGACGTCTCTATTGCCCTTAAGTTGTTCTTTCCTCCTTAGGTAATACTTCATGATTCTTACCGGGCAAAGAGTCCTCTCTGGCTCTTCCCCTACTAGCGAAGACAATCCTTGTACCTCGAAACTTCTGGGCCATGGGTTCGACGGGTTCTCATTCTTTGCTAAGAATGAGGGAAGGAAAGAACAAACCATGGACTGGTCTTTGAAGCCCACATTACCTTCTATGGCTTGCAGCTCACTCATCCTCTTGGCGGATGCCAAAGCCATACGGAAAAGGGACTTCTTGGTAAGATCCCTGAATGACGCTGATCGCGGAGGTTCAAACCTAGATGAGCTCGAAATTGAAGAAACTACATCAAGATTCCAATTAGGCGTTCTTGCGGCCCCTTTCTTCGTAGTTTCAAAAGACCTAATCAGGTCATGAAGGTCTTTATTGTCGGAAATGTTCAGGCCTCTGTGTCTGAACACTGCCGCTAACATACTGCGGTATCCTTTAATAGTTGAGACCGCCAATCCACATTCTTCCCTAAGGGAAAGGATGAAGTCAGCAATTTGGATCACAGAGGTACTGGAAGAGGAAACTTTCTTGCTCCTACACCAACGTCTAAAAACATCCCACTTCGACTGTATACTCACAAGGGTGGAAGATCTCCTTGCTCTTGCAATCGCTTTTGCAGTTGAAGACGAAAATCCCTTCGCTCTGACGAGACTTTGGACAGTCTGAAGCCAGTCAGACTGAGAGCGGGGAGGTTTTTGTGATACCTGTCAAAGTGGGGTTGTTTGAGTAAATCCTTCCTTAGTGGAAGTGATCTTGGAAGGTCCACTAACCATTCCAGTACCTCTGTGAACCATTAAACTTGGGCAGGCCAGAATGGAGCGATTAGAGTCATTCTCGCTGAATCTGACTCTGCGAACTTCTTTAAACGTCTCTCCTAGGATCTTGAAGGGAGGAAAAGCGTACACATCCAGACCCTTCCAATCTAGCATAAGGGCATCGATCGCTATTGCCCTTGGATCCGAAATCGGAGAGCAATACAGGTCCAGTCTTGCATTCTTCAAGGTGGCGAAGAGGTCTAGATGCGGCCTGCCCCACAACCTCCACAGGCTCTGGCATACATCTTGATGAAGTGTCCACTCCGTTGGAAGGACCTGATCTTTTCTGCTGAGGAGGTGTGCTCTTACATTCCTTTCCCCCTGCACGAATCTGTTGAGGAGTCTGACACTCCTTCCTTCAGTCCAAAGCAAAGGTCTCTTGCTGTCTCGTACAGGGAGAAGGAATGTGTCCCCCCCTGTTTCCTGATGTATGACAGAGCTGTGGTGTTGTCCGAGTTGACCTGAACAATGGAGTCTCGGACGTGGGACTCGAAGGCTTTCAAAGCCAGCCAAACAGCCATCAGCTCCTTTCAGTTTAATGTGCCAGGACACCTACTCCCCCTTCCAGGTGCCTGACACCTCCAACGTTCCCAGAGTCGCCCCCCAACCTATCTCCGACGCGCGTCGGAGAACAACACTAGGCTGGGGTTCAGGGATTGCAGAGACAGACCTTGTACAAATCTGTTGGGATCTGCCCACCACAAAAGTTTCTTTCTCCTTGATCTGCTGAGTCACTGTGAGAGAGAAGAAAGACGTAAATCCTGAGAACGACGACTCCAGTTCTGAGATAGAAAGAACTGGAGAGGTCTCAGATGTAACCTTCCTAGGGAAACGAATTGCTCCAGCGAGGAGAGCATCCTCAACAGACTCATCCACTCCCTCATCTTTCCCTAAGAAGGCTGCCACCTTCTCGAAGCCTCGGGCTATCCTTTCCAGGGACGGAAAAGCCCGAAATTTTTCCGAGAGTCCATCCAAATCCCCAGATATACACATTCTTGATTGGGGATGAGCTGGGATTTTTGATAGTTGACTGAGTCCCAGCGAACTCGTCAAATCCAAGGTCTTCCGCAAGTCCTCCAGACAACGTTCCTTTCGAGTTGGCCCTTATAAGCCAATCGTCCTAGAATAAAGGGATATCCTCACCCCTTCCAAGTGAAGCCACTGAGCGACATTCCTCAAGATACCCGTGAAAACCTGAGGGGCCATCGAGAGGCCAAAGCACAAGGCCCTGAACTGATACACTTTTCCCCTCATCATGAACCTGAGAAACTTCCTCAAGGAAGGATGGATCGGCACATGGAAGTAAGCGTCCTGTAAGTCCAGGGACACCATCCAGCCCCTGGACTAAGAGCAGCCAACACCGATGACGTGGTTTCCATCGCAAACTTCTTTTTCTCCACAAAGAAGTTCAGGGCGCTTACATCCAGAACCGGTCTCCCATTCCCCCTGATGGATTTCGGAACTAGGAAAAGGCGGTTGTAAAAGCCTGCTGATTGAAGATCCGATACCAGTTCTATTGCCTCCTTTTCTAGCATCTGATCTACTGCTAGAACGAGGACTTGGTTCATGATAGGGTCCTTGTATAGTTGGCCGTTAAACTCCCTTGGAGTGGTCGTTAAGGGAGGTCTTGAGGCGAAAGGAATGAGGTAACCCCTTTTTACAATATAGAGGGTCCAGATGTCCGCACCTCTCTGGGCCCAGACATCTGCAAATCTTAGGTGTCTGGCGCCTACCGTCGTCTGAAGGACTTGTCTGCTACTTGGTTGTCTTGACCGCCTTGAGAAGGTCTTACCTCTCCTGCTGGGCCTTCGCCCCCGAAAAGAAGAAGGTCTGGAGGAAGAACCCCCTCGAAAGGGTTCCTGCGTCACTGGTTTCTCCTTTTTGCTCTTGACGGAGAATGTAGGTCGAGGCTTCCTCGTCGACTGTGCCAGCAGGTCCTGAGTAGCCTTAGCTGAGAGCGAGGTCGAGATATCCTGCACCAATTTCTTGGGGAAGAGCTGAGACGAGAGCTGAGAGAATAAAAGTGAAGACCTCTGTGCGTGTGAGACCGTCTTAGTCAAGAAGGAGCAGTACACGGCTCTCTTCTTGACTACTCCTGCACCGAATAAAGATGCGATCTCACTCGCTCCATCCCTTACGGACTTATCCATACAGGATAGTACGCAGTGTAGGTCTTCAGGAGAAATTGCATCCGGAGTCTGCGTCTTCCTAGCCAAGACTCCCAGAGACCAATCCAAGAAGTTAAAAACTTCTAGAACTCTGAACATACCCTTCAGCATGTGATCGAGTTCATTCATGGCCCAAGATGTCTTTGCAGAGTTAAGGGCTGATCTCCTGGTTGCATCCACCAACGCCGAGAAGTCTGAGTCGGCCGAAGATGGGAGACCCAGACCCAAGGGCTCTCCCGTTTCGTACCAAAATCCAGTACGCCCTGACAATTTAGATGGTGGGAAGGCAAACATCGTCTTCCCCACTTCTTCTTTGGAGAGCAGCCAAGATCCAAAACCCCTAAGTGCCTTCTTCATGGATAAAGTGGGTTTCATCCTGACACAGGAGGATCCTTTCGTCGTCTTGGATGTCGAGAACAACGAATGAGAGAACGGAGGAGCGGCAGGGCTGAGGGAATCTCCGAACTCCTGGAGCAGTAAAGCTGTAAGCTTCTTATAAGAAGAAACCGCTGCAGTATTGCTAGAATCTTCGTCAGAGCCTTCTTGGTCCTCTTCTACCGACGAACGAGGAGGGTCCCTTTGAAGAAGAGGCGGTCTTGTCAGGAGAAGGGCGTCTACGCTATGCTTGTCGCCTGACAGGGGAAGCAAAGTCATCTAGAGATCAACAAGCTGAAATAGAGGAGTGTCTATCAGGCATGGAATGTCTGTGGGAAGACTCGCGCTTCGAAGCAGGAAGATAACTTGTACGAGGGAGAGTGCCTTTCACCCGAAGAACGTCTCTCAAGACAAGGGCGCCCTTGAGGTTCTTGGCTCCTACCAAGAAGGCAAATAGTATCCAGGAGAAGAGCGCCTGCTAGGACGTAGTGCCTGCGAGAATCCTGGCGCCTGTCGCAAGGAGAGCGGCTACTAGGGGTAGAGCTCCTACTAGGCGAAAGGCGCTTGCGAGGCTCTTGGCGCCTGACAAGAGGAGAGCGGCTCCCAGGTGAAGAGCGCCGAACAGGAGAGAGGAGCCTACGAGGCTCTAGGCGCCTATCCAGAGGAGAGCGGCTGCCAGGCGATTGGCGCCTGTCCTGTAAAGCGCGCCTGTCCAGCGAATGGCGTACACTCGGGGTGGATGACGTGCCTGGCAGGAGAAGAGCGTCTGCCAGGAGAATGGAGCCTGTCCGTTGAAGAGTGGTCGTCGGCCACCAAAGAGCGCCTGGATGAGGAGGAGAGGCAGTCAGGAGAGGGGGATCTTCTCGCGAGAAACCCCTCGCTCGGAAGAAGCCGCAACATCCAGCGAAGAGAGCCTACGTAGAGGAGAGCGTACGACTGAAGAAGGACGCCTGGATTTCTTGACTGGAAGAGAAACGTCCTTCCTCCTACGAAACTACCGCCCAAGGAGTCAGCGAGGGCCGTAATCTGAGCTTGGAGCCCGGCGAGAATACTAGCGGGGACTTCACAGGCTCCTCTTCCGTAGGAGCAGAGCGAGGCACGCGTGGAGAAGAGCAGTCACGAGATCTCCTGGGCCTCTTCACATCCAGCGAAGGCTCCTCCAGAAAACATCCGGGCTGGAAGCAAAAAAGCTGCAGGGCGCCTTCCAGGCTCTCTTCAATGGGCACGAAGCATCCGTGGAGTTCCATCTGCGCTTCGGTGAGGGCGAAGCAGACGAAAAGCATTGGCGAAGGATGTCCTGCTTGATACGATCCGAGGCAGCCTGGGAACGCACATCAGGATCTGCCGAGGGGACGCCTGACCGGTGGGGGGCTCTCCCTAGCCTTCCTGCGGCTGTCGACTTTCCTCCTCCACTGGAACTGGGAGTTTGGAAGAGGTCTAGGCCTGGAAGCACTACGGAGCACCGGTCAGTACGCCCCCTCCCGACACTACACACTGGGGGCACTGCACAGATCACTATCACTGCCACTCTTACCGGTTGTTCCAAGGAGTGAATCTTGAGCTCCATGCTGCGAATAGTAGCTTTCAACGCAGCCGCCTCCGAAGACGTATCCTTGGCTTCGGTGCGGGGAGCAGGAGCTGAAAAAGGGCAAGGAGGTTCTACTGCTACAAGAAGGTTAGGATCTGATTCTAACTCGCTAATACGAGACCTACTAGAGCTTCGAGAGGAAGCTTTACGCACCTTATCTCTCTCTAACTTCCTTAAGTAGGAAGAAAGAGACTTCCCACTCATCCTTATTTAATCCCTCACATTCCTTAACATAGGATAATAAATGAACACTCATTCCCCCTACCACCTCATACACAGTGTGAGGGTCCACCGAAGCCTTCGGCAACCTCACCTTACATACATCTACTGAACAAACCCTAAACATAACAGGTGTCTTAGCAACAGAATCCAAATCAGCCATCTTAGAGGAAAAATCCAGAGCAAAATCAAAACAGTCCACAAAAAGCGTATGCCAAGCCAAAAAGATCCAGTACGTCACCAAAAATCCTTCCAAAATGATCCCAGGCAAGCGAGAGCGAAATCGACTATCAGGAGGAACCCACAACAGTTGTTGCGTCCGGCGACAGAGAAAATCTGATTAGAAAACGGGATTGGTTCATACACCCTCCACCCAGCGCGGGAAAAAAGGTAGACCACCTGACCTACCTGTCACTGTGCCGTGAGATTTGAAATTCTGTCGGGAACGTCGGAGACTAAGCTAAGTATATATGGTGACAGGAAAGTTCATGTACAAAAAAAACATTTCAGAAGGTTTACATACTACCAGAACACATCACTTTTCTTACCTCATAACCTTTAAAACACAATCTGATTCGTCTTGAGCTCTAAAGTAGTCATCAGGACGACTAAACCACCAATCCAGAGCCCCCATCTTCATTTTCACTGCCTTCCAATGGAGGCACTACAAGTGGTGAAGTCATGAACACAAATTCCACCCTCTTCTTCAGTAACTTTCTGAAATCAAATGAGGTCACAGATTTCAGGATAACGTTTCTATGCTATCTCATCTATGTCCATGTCCCATACATCTTCATTTTCTCTCTTTTCCACTTTAAATCTTCTGCTGAAAACAATTACGGACAGTGAAATTCAAAAAGAACTAAAAACTAATAGGGCTTCTAAGGGAACTCAGCCTGCAGAGATAGACAAGGTATAGGAATGGTGATAAATAAAATAAATATGAGGGAATAGAAAAATAAAACTGACAACACCTAAAATTTCGGAAACGTCGGTAGAGAGCAGGAATGAATTTGTTCTTTATTTAATTAATAAGTTATCAGTTTGTTACTTGAGTGTTCACAATTCTGTTAGTCTACTTCAAGTTGCAAACAGTCTACTATAGCATATAGGTTCCAAAGCATACTAACATTAGTTACAAATTTGTGACAACACTATACATGGCTAATTCCAGTGCCACCTTGTACATCCAGATACTGAGCAAATGTAGCAATTCAGGCAGCATTGTTCAATTATAGGAACTGCAGCTTCAGCTTTTAAAAAAAAAAATAAAGGTCATTACTATACAAATACACAATTTTAAATTAATGTAGTACATACTTCTAAAGTTCCAAACTTGAATTTACTTGTACCTTAAAGCCATTTCTTTAATATAATCTGTCTCATAAATAAGGTAGGGCCAATAAAAACATGAAAAAGGAAACAAAAGAACAGTGAGGCTTAATCATGAAGAGAGCAACAGACCTGCTTCTTAAGGGAAAAAAAAATACTATAAAAGTTAGGATAAACAAAAGCAAGAATCAAGTACCCATTTCCTGAACCTCAAAATACAAGGATTACCATCTTCTACACAGTAAATTCATATAGCAAGTGGCCTGATGGGTGCTATGAAGACTGATAAAGGAGGAACCCTCCCCAACTTCAGCAAAACTGGAACCAAAATACTATGTGAAAAAAAAGATAGAAACCACCCTGTGGCAGAGAGAGGGGAAAGGTTTGAGTGATGGGGTAAGTGGGGTTTAAACAGAACTGCCTTCGTTTCTATCTATCCTAAGAGGTGGACAAAAGTTGAAGAACCCTAATGTGAAAGCAATATGTACTCCAATAACTGGAATGAGCATTACAGTATTTTAAAAATTCACCCATATTTTGGAGTCAGATTTGAACCTGCTGTGTTATCTCTCTAACACATAAACAGACCCTGCATAGTAGTCATATTGATAAAAAAAAGTTTACATTAAAATTTCATAAAAAAATAAATGAAGAATTGGATGGGAGAGGACAATCAGGTATTGTCATCCTCCCACAACTCATTACAGAAATAAATTTAAATTTGACCTCACCTGAATGCCCCCTGTCTTTTCACGAAAGCTAGTACCAGTCTGCCTATAGCCATGGAGACAGAGGACCCTCAGTACTTTCTTCTGTCCCCCTGTCATATTTGTGATTCCAAAAAACAATCTGTAAAAGAAAAAATATATCTCCGTCAGGATTGATTCCTATGATGCACATGTGAATAATGTACACATCAAATCTGCATGAGATCTTAGAACAGTGTTAGGCCTATAACATACATTAATATCTGATACACATGTAAAAAGATATTACTGACTTTGTTTAACATGGAGTGATTTTAAATTCTTATCTAAATAAATACTTACATGTATAGAAAAATTGCTGTACCCATTTCAAATCACAATGCATAATAAAGCAGCTATCAAACTTCAGCAGTATATGAATTTCATTATCAATAAAGACTATTACTAATTCATAATCTTATTTAAAAAAGTCTTAAACTACCAAAAATCAACTAAGCTGAAGGGTAAAGAACTAATAGCTAATAGGCTTATTACAAGTTACACAAATACAAACATGTGGGCAATGTGATTTATTTGATACCAACTACGATTTTCATTACAATTTGCTTTAGTTGCGTGCCTGATTCCCGCCAATTGTCAACCTGGACAGGTTCTTCATACAAAAATAGACATTACCTTTCCTATAATGCCAGGTCCTGACTAACCCGATACTACCTACCTAAACTAACTTAGGGCTATGTGGCCCTAAACTGGACTGGGGCTTTGGCCCCCCAGCCACCCCCCAAAATTAGTAACCTGTCCTGGTTGGTGACTGGCAGCAATCAGCTGCTCAACTAAAGTAAAGGTCTACTGCATTAACTTTTAGCAACTTGAATATTTGTTTGCTTGTCTATGTACTCTATTTGAATTTCTATTTGCTACGGCAACAAAAAGGTAACACAGAAAATGGATGATAAAGACCATAAATAGAAAATGAGAATCAACTATTACAACTCTTTATTACTAAAGTAAATAGTTACAGAAACCCTACTTTAACATAAGCACTATGGTAACCTGTGTTCTTATTTTTTCAACTGTTATCTTTCAACTTTCTACTTACATGTAAATGTGGGCCTTTATAAACATTAAATTCAAAATAAATTATTCATATACTTTATAACTATATTTTGGCATCATTAATATGAGTAAAGGCAAATTGGGTTAGTGCAACAACCCAAAGTAAACTTTTCAGCCTTTGACCTCCTATACAAGCATACACAAGGAGGATCTTGGGGCAATACTCTCTTACATCCAGCTTGTTGGATAAGATCCTGTTCCTTGTGTTAGGTTAGGATATATCCCTGCTAAGTGGGACCCCGGAGGGTAAAGCTTCCAGCCAGGGTAGGAAAATGCATCCTCCTAGATTAGGTTAGGCTGTATTCGGTAATGAATAGGTAGTTCCACAAGCAAACAACAGTGTTACAGGGAGCTTTAGGTAAAAAGTGGAGTTTCGTTTTTCAACTGGGGGAAGGGTCTGTTTCCCCCCTGGCTAAGTAACACAGCCTACTAAGTTAAGTTAAGTTGGGGTAGATTAGGTTAGTAGGTATACGTAGTTCTTTTTTATAATGGCACAGGATATAGGTACGGCAGCCGTATCCCGATCGTGGTAGATATTGGTACGGCAGTGAATTGCGCATGCGTCAATTTCAGACTTCCTGCCGTACAAATAATATAGTGCGGTGAGGGTACGGCAGGATTCTGTCATTGGTGCCGTATTTGCGCTCTTGACTTGCTGTAGATACGGCAGTTGGCTGTATCCGTTTACCAGTTTGCTAATCATACTGTATTATGTAAACCAGAGTTCGGCTTTTACGTGGGACAGTCACGCTTTTTTGAACCTGTCCCCCTTTTTTCGGTTAGCAAATGTGTCCCTCCCCCCTTTTTTTGTTTTTTGTTTGGCTTTTGTGAATTTTGTCCCGCTTTTTTGTACTACAAGCACAACACTATCCCGATTTTAATGGAATAATGCTAAAATTTGGTTTAACTTTGCCATTTCACTACCTGGTAAATTCTATCGTCTTCTCCGACAGCTGCAAAATACCCAATGAAGTGAATTAAAAGAATATTGTAAAGTGTATAACGGCCCTTGCAACTAGCCGATGTCGGGCAGAATAAAGGGCCGAGAAAATCACCAAAGGTACGATGGTAGTGTAAAATATTTATATATAATCCTCTTTGAATCTCCTCTTCGGAATTCTTTTCAGGGCCGATTCGATCGTTCGTGACCTACGTATAAGCCATGAATTACCCAATTTTTGAAAGTTTGAGTCTTCATAGATGTCTATGGCTTTCTTCAGCTCGTTAAAGCCTGAAAACATCTGTTTTTCGGCGAAAACTAATGTATTATTCCGCGGTTCATGCTGTTCCGTCACCATTTTTCTTGCTGTCACTGATATGCCCAAAGACGTGTATATACTTCAGTATATAGTCTTTGGATATGCGTGAGGCGGTAAACAAGGGTTAGCAGCGATGCGCAATTCACTGCCGTACCAATATCTACCGAGATCGGGGTACGGCTGCCGTACCAATATCCAGTTCGTTTTATAATATCTTTCAACAGGGGGGGATCTGATCACCCCCTGCTAAGTAACACGCCTACTAAGTTACGTTAGGGTAGATTAGGTTAGTATAGGCTAGTTCCTTTTATTGTAATAGTAGGTTTCCATAAGGCCCAAATCCCCTTTCTTGAACATAGGTACCATGGCTCCCCTTATGACTTCCTGGGTGGCCATCATAACAACCACATGTTCATTCTCTCCTCCGTTTTTTACCCCACTTATAATCCCCTTTTCAGATGTGAGGTTAATAATAAATACCAAACAACATCACCTACTTCAATCAGCAACTCTAAAAGTAGGAAAATAAATTTCCAAGGTCTTAGGTAGCCTACCTAGGTAAACTGTGCAGAGAGATCACATAGAATTACAAATAAAAGTACCTAAGTTACCATGAATTAACATTAATATTCCATGAAATAACTGACTATTTTTATTAGAAAAGGTTCAAAAAAAGGGTAGTACGTAGTATACCTACTAGGTACCTGGTAGCTAGCTAGGCTATTACTACCTATAGCCAGGCCAAGTGCACTGTTAAACCAGGCGCCTACAAACTATCTTAAACTGTATTATCTCTACAGTATACACCTGCCTGTAAAATTCGCTAAGCTAACATTATCAAAACAACTTCTACTTATCTAAGCTGTTGATCAAAAGGAGAAAATACCGTGGCCATAATATACACTATTACGTACGGAAGTTTTTATCACACAACCGTTGAGAGATCCACGCGTTTGTTATTGTCGTTCCGTTGACTGATCGCTGCTGTTGGATTTGTTCTTAGTGTCCAGCAATAATAATATTGAATTATTTCGTATCTAATTTATACATCCTGAACTTTTAAATGAGTATAAATATTTTAATATTAACTATTAAAACATTTAAACTTGCATAGATACCGTAAAATGTAGCATAAAATAAAATTATTTCATAACTATTTCAAAATAAATATTAAAGGAACGCCACTATCATTCAACGTTGAAGCTGACAAGCGAAATAGATGAGAATTAGCCAGATATATCTTCATTTCAAATAGGCACATTTATATCCAGGTTCTCTCTGGTCATAAAGTAAAAGCAAAATGACTAACCATAAAGGTTTTAATGAACAGTTTACCATTATATAAGAGATTATTTTACAGACTCACATAATAGGCGAATATATATTCTAATTAGAAGCGTCTTTTACTGAGCAATTGAATGGCTTAAAATGTCATGTATTATGGGAAGTTCAAAGTTAGCTTTTATTCATTTTTCTTGATTTAAAAATATATTTTACAACCTCTTTAAATATATAATAGGGTTTGTTTTCCCATACTTATTCTTCTTTTACACTAATTTTTTCATAAAAGAAAAAGAAATAGGCTTAAATTTAAAGGGTACTTAGGTAAAAATTACCACGTTCCACGACCACCTCAAAATATTACAAGACTGCTTTAACGCCAGTATGAAAAAATAACGTAGACCAAGAATGGTGTTTTTATGGAGCGTCTATTTTTCATTTTTTTCTATGTGTTCAAGTGAGGTAACTTTACAGATGGTTTGCTAAATGTAAAACAGCAGAATTCCAGAGTTTTACCCTCCCCTGTAACCTTTACGTGTTTCCAAATGAACCACAATATTTCCTCTTAAACTAAAAAAAAAAAAAAAAAAAAAAATCAACAAAAATATCATTATTGTGGCACAACAAAATCTGTGTAGCATTAACGGAGGAATTTGTATAAATTTACATATTCCTACAACATGCAAAGGTTTGGTTTGATTACTGTACTATGATCCGAGACTGTTATACCAGACGTATTTTTAATACTATTTAATATATTTTGTACAATATGCTGAGTGAAAGAAGTCTACTTGAAATATACCTGTAATTACAAGGTACACAGATGTTCATTTCTTACAAATGAAAGAAAACCAGCAGACATTGAGATGTAACTATGCCTGTCTTGAAATGAGATTATAAAAAAAGAAAAAGCCATTGGTACAGAACTATAATTAACAGACAAGTTGTACATTTTCGAAGGACCTCAAAAAAATATTTATACATGTGCACTTTAGCTCTTGAATACTTCTATTTACTGAAGTAAATGTAAACAAGACTTATTGATAAAATTATACTCAGTAGGCTAATTTTCCCAATGGAAAAGGTTAAGAGACATGAATAATATTTCCTTCAATAGAATTACTGGCGTCAGGAGATTTAATTACAAAGCAAAAATAAGTCAGAATAAATCTATTACATTATAGACAATATGACAAAGGCATCCACAAAAAAAAAAAAAAAAAAAAAAAAACTCTGTGCTTTAAATGATTACACCAGAACATCATGGAAAGCCCACTTTTAAAATATTTGGAATTCTATACATGGCTGAATGTCTACTTTTATACAGTAGTTAAATGTATGAAGGCAACTGGAGAAGAAATGGACTCGAATGTTAAGTAAGTAAAAGATAAATATATAAACATATATGAGTGGACTCCCATGTTGTCTGTTTCCTGATCATTTTAAAAGCAGTTTTTTGCTAAAACTCTTATTTTCCAGGATTTATTTGTGTAAATTTCCCCTGAAAGGAATTATACTAAGATATATTACAATAAAGTATGTAGGAATCACTAGTGTCTTTCTACAATGAGCGGAGAGTTCCTGGAAATTCTTTCTGTATCACAGAATAATGAGTACAACCTTACACTATTACAATCATCATACTAGCAAACATATGTATGCAGAAATTATGGTGTCTACGGGCATAACCAGCCCCTGTTTCA